>NC_141627.1:36672883-36942883 GCF_047967505.1 Dipteris shenzhenensis
AACCGGTCCTGCTTTAAGAAAGTGTTAACTCAATGGTATGAAAGACAAATAATTTCATGATATCGGTACAATAACAGGATGTAAATTATGTTACCAACTTACCATGATAGCACAAAAACTCACTATGAATCCAGTATTGTAGTGCTACCATTGGTTTCACCTAAAGTACATTTTCATGACATCACACAACCTTACTAGAGTCGTTAGTATCTTGTTCTACCATTTTTTCCTTTCCCACGAGTACACATATCCTTACTTTTATACTGATATTGTTGCACTACCAATGCCACCTCACTATGCAACCGATTTATTGTAAGTAAACTACTACAACCATATACAAAAAATATGCCACATTGCTTTCTAACACTAGGTATCTTGCTAATGCAGTACTGGAAGAAAAGCAATTTCCTCCATAAGATATCATAGCTAGTGTAAATCTTGTCCAAACTACCACACAATCATACAATGATACTAGTTTTCTAGAACCACCACTGCGGCATTGGTAAGTAACTATCTTCTTTGTAATGAATAACTCAAAGAAATGCGATACATTGCAAACTACAACCTGAGTGATCCACCACCATGACAATATCAGTATCAAAGTAGTATAGTTGGGTATAGTAGCAACCCAAAGAATGAAAGAATCATGACCATTGTGAGTGCTTGAGGTTCGGACCCGGTGATGGCTCGTGTCAGTCGGCTGTATTCCCCTCGCCTTAGTTGAGAGAAAAGAGAGAGAAATATGTCATATGTTTGTGCTTGCTTACTTTTGTGTGTGTTTGCATGATGTGTTTCACTCGGGGCCGCATGATGACTCGCTTCGGTCAGTTGGATTCATCTCGCCTCGAGTGATGTTCTAGTAGTATTAGGGTCAAGGCCAAGTGATGGCTCGCTTCAGCCAGCTGGGTTCACCTCGTCCCAATCGAGAGAGGAATAGAGAGAGAGGAATATATGTGACACTTATTTATGCTTGCTTATATGTATTTGAATGTGTGATGTTTATCACTTAGGGCCGGATGATGACTCGCTTCGGCCGGTTGGATTCATCTCGCCTCCAGTGACATTCTATTAGGTAGTATCATGATCAAGGCTAGGTGATGGCTCGCTTCGGTCAATTGGATTCACCTCGCTTTGGTCTACTATTCATATATATCGTACATAGGTGTCAATAGAGCCAGTTATTGTTCGGATGATAGCTATCTAGATCATCTTGGTTCATTACATTGTGATTGCTGTTATATGTTTTCTTGTTCATCTTTTATAGCCTATCCTTCTTCGATAGCTTGATAGGATTTCTTGGAGTTATTTGTATGAGATGCGCTATTGCTTTTAGGGTCCATGTTATAATCATCTATTAGAAATTCATGTTAGCATGTGCATAGAACTCAATTTTATTTCTTGATTTTTTTACATGTTTTTTTGTAATGATTGTTGATTGTTAACGTAAGGCATTACGATTGGACCTAGATATCTCAATTACTTAATTGCTATGCATTGGTTTCCTATGTGCACGTCATGACTCATTGTGGTAGTAGAACCTCACGAGTGCTTACGTAATGATTGTTGTGTGAATTGAATATCTAGCATCATGGATCATGCTACTGTGCGTTGTTAGCTCCTGCGAACTCCCTCCCCTCCCTCGCTCCCGTTTACCCCCCCCTCATGCTGCACAGCCCTCCCCTTCCCCTCCCCCTCCTCCCTCACCATCGCCTCCCATGCAGCCCTCTGCCCCCCTCTCCTCCCCCTCCGCCCGTCGCTCGCCCCCCGCTCTGCTCCTCCCCTCTCCACTCTCTGCTCCCTCCTGCTTCCCTGCCCCCCCCGCTCCGCTCCTGCCCTCTCCGCTCTCAGCTCCCCCACCCGCCTCCCCCCCTCGCGTTGTGCTACCACCCCTTGCCCCCTCCTACCCCCTGCTGCGGTGCAACACTGCCCCCCCTTTTCTCCCCCTCCTTCCTCGCCTCTCCTCCCCAACCCCTCTCGTGTGGCACTGCCACACATCCCCCTTTCCCCCTTCCTCTCACCCTCCTTGTGCTACGCTGCCCCCCCTCTTTTTTCTCCTCCTCCTTCACTCCGCCACCTGCCCCTTCGTCACCATCTCTCCCCCCCGCTTCCTCGTACCTCTCCATCCCTCCCGCTTCCCTCCCCCGCCTTCGCACCAATCCCCCCATCCTCGTCTCTTCCGTCTCCTTCTCTTTCCCCCGACTTTGGAGCATTTGCAGTTAGTCAGTGCGGTATGCCGGCCACAAGCCCGGAACTTGTGGCCCAGACGGACCCCCCCCTCCATCAGCCTATCGCGTAACACTGACAGAGCACCAGGTCTCCTTGGTGAAGCAGGCTGCCACGGACTTCTCCCAGACATCCGTTTATGGGAGAGTCATTGGCTACTCCCCTTCACGAGCAGACATCAGGGACTAGTTGAAGTCCACCCTCTACCTTGAGGATAGCCACATTGAGGAGGTTGCACTCATGGGATGTGGTATCTTCTGGCTCAAGCTCTCCTCAGCACAGGCTGCGAGCGATATGGTCAGGCGATCCCCTACTTCTGTGGGTGGGAAGATCATCCTTATGGTCCCATGGTATAGGGGTTTCAGTGTAGCGGACTTCGATGCCTGCTTTCGCATTCCTCGCCATCCCAGTTACCCTCATCTTCCCAGGTCTCACAACCGAGCTTCGCCCGATCATCAAGGACTTGGGGGCGCACTTTGGCTGGCCTATGCAGGACACCTACGTTGATGCGATGGCAGCCCAAGGGGTGCCACATGTCAAAGTGGCAGTCCTAGATCCATAGAGCATCCCCTCGGAGTTCGAGATCGAGACGGACACAGATGTGGTGACGCAGCGCATTCTGGTCACTGGTCGCCCAAATCAGTGTCTAAGATGCCATGGCTTCGGGCACCAGGCGCGCTCCTGCCCTCGCTTCACGAGTACAGAACCTCACAAGGCCCCCATCCAGGCAACTAAGGATCCCCCCACTAGTCAGCGACACCCCCTCCCGAAGGGGAAGGTTGGACGGAGGTCAAAAGAAAACGGAAGGGAAACAAAGCAGGACCAAAAAATCCTTCCCATCCACAATAAGAGCCCCCCCCTGTGGTCACTACTCATCAGTAGTCCAGTAAGGGGAAGGAGAAAGGGAAGGAGAAGATCAGCCAGCCTCCCCCTCATCCTTCACCCCACCCTCCTTCCCCTCCCCCCTCCTCCTCGGTCCCCCGACCCCCACCCCCTCCAGGATCCCCCCCAGCACCGGTGGTTTCTGCTCCCCTCTCTTCCTCGAACATGATCCAGAGGAAACCCCCCTCTCTGCCTGAGCCACCTGCAGCCTTGAAGCCAGTAGAGACCTCCCCCGTGCCTATCCCTCTTGGCCTGGCGGAGGGCAGAGGCCCTTCCCTGTAGAAGGCCAGCACCCCTCTCTCTGGTTCATACTCCTCATCCTCGTCCCCACGCCCAAGGGTTGCTCCTAGAGCTCTACCTTTGGAGTTTTATCGAGCAGGACCTTGGGATTATCTGGATGCAGTGGGTATTGGCTCCTGCCTTGCATGCCTAGACATCAACATCTTCTTCCTCCACAAGGGGGTGGAGGGTAAGGTGTCCGCCGTCCTTGCCCCTCACGATGGTCCTAGCTATTCCTTCAGTATCTCCTGTGAAGGGAATGAGTAATGGACGAATGAAAATGTTTGGGAGATGATATAAGATCAGTCCCAGGAGCAGGTGTAGGACTGGATCGGTAGCAAAGCAGTGGAGCTTCTTCAGCAGCAGTGGAAGGAGGGTGACGTTCGTCTGAGATGGCGCCACAGCACCAAACGTTTTCGCCTCTTGGTCATTATTCGGCCACCTCTGGAGTGGGTCTACGTGGAAGGGCTCTGGAGGACCTTAGAGGTAGCGGGATTCTACAGTATTTTCCTGGCAGAGGTGTCGAGCTAGTTAGAGAGAGCCTACCACCATGGGACGAAGGGCCTCTCCCCTCTGTTGAAGGTTTTAGAGGATGGGTCCGATGATCCGGCCTCTCCTTCGAAACCCTCATAGAAGCACCTTCGTCTGCACACTGGACATCCTCCGACCACCTCGACATTGACTGCAAGCAGACAGCTGTTTGTGGCCCACCTTCCCTCCTCATGAGTATATGCATTATCTCGTGGAACGTCAATGGGTTTCACTCATCAGGAACCCGTGGCCCTAGGAAGATGGTGCTCAGACAAGAGCTCCAACCAGCCTTGGTGGGAAGGGTAGATGCTCCTTTTGCAAGAACATAAGATTTCGGCTTCTCAGACTAGTATTTGTGGGAAGGTCCTCACAGGTTGCTCCCACACCTACTGGGAACCTTCGATTGGCGAGTAGGGGAGGAGCGGGGGTGTCTGTACCTCCATCGACACTTCTCTAGTTCAGCATGTGTATGGTTTTGGCACTCTGATCCCAGGACGTGCACTTTGGGTGGGCTTGAATATTGAGGGATCCCGTATCGGCATCCTCAATATCTATGCCTCGACCGATCTAAGATGGAGAGCCGCTTTTTGGAGATCCTTGACAGACTTGTTGCCAGAGATGGATTCTTGGATTGTAGGAGGGGACTTCAACAACCTTGAGACCCTAGAGGATCAGCAAGGACGGAGCCCAGAGTTCCTCGGTATAGCTCAGGTAGAGCAGGCAGATTGGGACTCCTTCCTATTCGTAAAGGGAGGACAAGTCAGCTGGAGGGAGCCTTCCTTTCGCAGATGGACAGGGAGTCTGGACTTCTTTTGGGGTTACAGGAGGGAGGGAGGCAGACTTCTGGAGCGGCTGGACTGTTTCTATGTCAGCGATTGGGCGCTTGGCAGAGTGGAGAGTCAGGAGTGGTTCCAGGGATGACACTCTCAGACCATGCCCCAGTCATCCTACTCCTCACCTCTACGCTCATGCCGGATCCCAGACTCCATCTACTCCAGAGCAGCGGTTCGCAGCAGGATAGTGGACCTGTGGGAGCAGGATTGGGACCCCACCAGGGATATGGCAGCACAGGTAGCTCACGCGCTTGCTGAGTCTAGCCTCATTTGTCAGGAAGAGGCAATTCAGGTCAGGAAATAGTGTTGGGCAAAGGAGAGGGGTCTCAGACGAGATCTCGCCTCGATTCAGTAGATGCAGCAATCTTCTCCAGGCTCTGAGGAGCTCAGACAGCAGGAGGTTCGGGCCCGAGCCATGCTAGAGGAGATCACCCAACGACACTTAGAGTTCTTGTTTCAGGCTTCCAAGTCCTTCTGGGCTAGGAAAGGTGACAAGATGTGCATAGAGTTCTTCAGGACTCATGGACAGAGGTCAGCAAGGGAACAGCTCCGATCTCTTAGAGCGCAAGATGGTAGTGTCAAGACAGATCCAGACGAGGTCTGGGACTTGGCGATAGATTTCTACAAATCATTGTTCCAACAGGAGTCCCCAGACCCTCGTGGCCACCTATGGAGGGAGGAGGTGTGGAGGTCTACACCGCAGCTCGTGCAGCCTAGCATGAGTGACTCCCTTCTCGCCCCCTTCACCGTGGTGGAGATGCAGGATGCGGTGAGCGCTATTGATGGATAGAAATGCCCAGGTGAGGATGGCCTCTCCAGAGCTTTCTTCACCACCTTTTGGGAGCAGATCCACCAGCCCTTGCTCGCAGCCTTCCAGCATATCTTCTCTAGCGGATAGATGCCAGAGAGCCTTGCGATAGACTTGATATGCCTCATCCCCAAAGGGGGGGACCGTCAGGAGATCAGACCGTGGTGCACTATCACCCTCCTCCTGACCGCCTACAAAATCCTCGCCAAGATGATCAGTAGCCACACCCGCCCCCTGCTACACGACTTGATCCATGACACCCAGACTGGTTTCGTCCAAGATCGCAGCATTTTGGACAACATCTTCACTTTCTCAGAGGCAACGGAGTGGGCCCAGCACAGTGGCCAGCACCTTGCCATACTCCTTCTTGACTTTGAGAAGGCGTATGACAGGGTAGACTGGTCCTTCTTGGAAGGTATACTCTCTCGGTTTAGTTTCTCGAACGAGTGGATCAAAGGTATTGCTAGCCTCTATAGGTCGGCCTCTAGTCAGGTTATCATCAGCAGTAGGATGGGGGAGAGATTCATCCTCGAGCGCTCGGTGCATCAGGGCTGACCGCTAGTGCCCTACCTCTTCCTATTTTTTGCGGAGGCCATGACCCACTTCCTATGAGCCCGTACCACTGGTCTTCGCGGGATGCGGCTCCCTATTTGAGACGATGCGGAACTTATGGACTCCGAGTATGCAGACGACACAGCCCTATATGTGCAGGATGATATCGAGTCACTAAAGCGAGTGAGACTGTCCCTAGAGGTTTTTTGCTTAGCCACTGGGGCGAAAATCAACTGGCATAAATCAGTTGGTTTTCCTACGGATCCGGGAGCCAGCTCACAGTGGGGTATTTTCCTGGGGTTTCACTGGATCCCTAGAGGACAAACGACATGTTACCTGGGATTCTAGGTAGGCCTGGACATCACGCCGGTTCAGTAGTTCTTGCCGGTCCTAGCCTCCATACGACGGAAGCTAGTTTCTGGAGCACGACTTGGCTATCCTTGGCAGGAAGGGCCCTTGTGGTCAACCAGGTCCTTCTTGCCACTGCTTGGTATGTGGCCTCTTGCTGGTGTTTCTCGAGATCATGTGTAGCCCAGTTGAGGAGACTGGTGCAGAACTTCCTCTAGTCTGGTTCAGATGGTTCTGGCACCACCAGAGCTCGAGTCGCCTGGCAGACGGTCATTCTCCCCTAGATAGAGGGCGGCCTTGGCATTATAGATCCAGAACTGCAGAGTCAGGCACTACTTGGCAAGTTAGTCATCTGCGGTCTAACCTTAGGAGGGCAGACGTGGAAGCTCTTGCTTCAGCATGGTCTCAGCGCGTGTACCCCCTAGAGAGGGGGTGATTGGCAGCCATCTATCCAATGGATCTTCACTTCAGCCCCATTGACTCAGCTCTGTTCCCCCTTCCTCCGTAGCCTCGTCTTAGTCTGGAGGAAGTTGCGACACAGCCTCTCCCAGGTTCCCCCTAGCTGCCGAGAGGAGATAGACAGATAGCCCCTGATCTGGAGCAGCCAAGTGACAGATGATATAGGTCGCCAGCTTGGAGAGAGATCCCATATCCCTTGGGCACTCTGGGCGTGTGGGCCCATGTGCTCGCTCCGGGTTTGGAGGGACGTCTACAGCCAGCTGAGCCCAGGCGAGCTGGCAGCAGTAGTAGGTATGGCACATGGGATCCTGGCTCTTCGAGCGGAGATTGATGCTGCCATTCCTGCAGGTTCGAGGATTCCCATGGTCACCGGACAGCTCTTCCCGAGAGATGAGAGGTGGCTAGGACAGTTCACTCCACGGGGCATTCCTTTGGTGGTTATAGGCCTTTTCTCGGACTCCTCGATCCACTTCTTCTCCATCGCTGATGATAGCTGCCTACAGAGCAGAGAGGCCGTGATCGAGCCCCAACTTCCTTGGCAGTGCCTTCACATCATAGGGCTGCAAGGGAAAACGTGGCATATAGACCCCCTGATTATGCAGGACCAGGACCGGAGACTTTGGATTTGGGAGGGCCGTTCCTTGACAGAGGTGGAGTGGGACCCAGGGGAGTGGCGCTGGCCACCATTGGAGACCTCAGAGAACCCTACCCCCTTCTTCTCTTATAGTGTGCGTACTGGTAGGCATGCTCTTGGGGCTCTCCAACGCAGGCTACCCACACAGGCACATAGTTGGTATGCCCAGGGGATATCTCTGGTCTTTCTTTGCACTTTCTGGAAGACTCTTTGGGCTAGCTGGCGGGGAAGATCTCTTACTTTCTTTGGATGGTGGCACACAAGGGGCTACCAGTTGGTAGCTGGCTGAGGCAGATGGGGCAGGAGGGGCACTGCCAGATGTGTTTTCAGGAGGAGGAGACCCTGAAGCACTACCTTTGGAGCTACTCGCATGTGCAGACAGTTTGGGAGGGAGTCATGGGGATCTTAGCGAGGGCTGCACCTGAGCTAGGACCGATCACTTGGGGAGCAGTTTGCTGGTGCAGCACTGAGATGGGACATCACTTGGCTTATGAGTTCTCTAGGCAGGATCCCGTCTTCTTCATCATGCAGGCCACCTGGGCATACATGGACAACTTCCCTTGGCATCTGACAGAGACAGATGCAGGAGTGATGACTTGGCACCTAGTTTGGGAGATCATAGGGAGCATTACAGGCTGGCATATTTGGACTTCCAGATGCACGTAGACCGTAGGAGATTAGGCTTCTTCTGCTACCCAGACCCTAGCAGACATTTGGAGCACGATCATTCACACGCTCAAGGGTCAGTGGGATCACATTCAGGGGGAGTCCCGGGTAGGGAAGGAAAAGAGATGGTGCTTCCTTCACGACTGGGACCACCGGGAGTTGTTCTTTCAACAGTCTGCTCAGAGTCTTCAGTGGCATTACGCCCCCCCACCATGGCTGTTTGTCCACTCTCCAATGATTATGCCCTGAGAGGTGTGTAATTAGCATTTTGTCTCCTCGGGCTGTATCCATTTTGTGATTGCAGCCCGTTGGCCTTTAGGCCCTCTTGTACTCTCGCTTTCAAGTAATATAACTAGCACTACTTTTTGTGCAAAAAAAAAAAATGTTGTTGTGTGAATTAGATCTATATCTCTGCCTTCCTCATGGCAGCCACCCCTTCAAAGAGAGAGAGAGACACTTGGAGAATTGAGTTGCAACAACTTGTCCGTAGGGTGTGCGTTTGACTTATTATAACATTGAGTGAGGAGCAAATAAGAGACATTCTGCATACCAAGTCTAAGCTAGATGAAATGCATTAGCGCATACTTGCTCAATTTAGCTGTAGCTGGACGAGGTGCGGAGAGGTGTAGCGGACAGAGGAGAAAGCGGCTGTACTAAATTTCATACCTAGAGTGCTGGGTGATATACCTGTACAATGGGAAATGGTAAAGCAGTCAGAGCCCTTGATAGATGCAGCAAGGTTGAAGTTGGATAGGTGGCTTGTAGAATGGAAGGAATCCCACGCTGCCATTCATAGGAAAAATTGAAAGGAAAAAGATGTGATCGGTAGACTATCAAATGTCACCATGCAATATTATACCCAAGTTGCAAGTGGGTCATTAAAAAAAATAGACATCAGAAGTCAAGATGGCAAGGCACAAATAGACTTGTGCATGAAGTTTGCCGACATGTGCTCTACAATGGTACACTTCCCACTAGTTGCATTGACAATTCTTGAGAAATTAGGCAGGAGGGTAGAAGGAAAAGTGTACCGGGTTAAGATAGAGGGTGTGCCAGGTTTCAAGCCAACCCTATCCTATGCTAACAAGAAGTTGAGGCACGATACTGCACATGCACATAGATAGTTAAAGAGAGAGTTGGCAATGATTGTAATGCATAGGGCCTTGTGTTGCGCAATTAGTTACACACACGTTAGTGATCTTTGGTTAATCAGTCCATTCTTCAATGGAGGTAGTATTCATGACATGCTCATGAGCCTACCTTCCATGTATCATGATTATCCGAACTGGGCAAGGCGAGGCAACCCTTGTGAGAAACCTCGCAATGAGTGGCATGATACATGGAGTCAAATGCAAGCATGCCTATTCTATAAGAACGCTCTTGCCATTTGCACAACTATTACTAGTGCAATGAAAGTAGTGCACGACAGGGGGTTTAGACACACTGTGAAGGACAAATTGATGTAATGGGACCATACCTAGGGTCCTAAGGTCTATAGTTGTGAGTTTGTGAACACATGGTGTGTGTAGGTGTGCTTGAGTTAGGTGTGACTGATGATGTGTCAGTTAGTAGGTGTGAATGAGTGAATCTAGGAGTGTGGTGTGTGATTGAGAGATAATTGTGGATCTAGAGATGCTCTCTTGAGCTCACATATGATGTCACACTTGAATGTAACTTGTGCCTATATATTGGGCATACCTCTCATGAATAAACTTTCTCACTTTTCATCATCTTGCTCTTTCCATCTTGTATCCATGCTCCTACAACATGTGGTATCAGAGCCTTTCTACCCTCCCTGAGCCTCCACCCATGTCCTAGTGCCACCTCATCATCTTCTTCAACCTTCTTTCACCTCTTCAATATCTATCCCATTTTCCCCAATTCTGCCAGAATCTTGCAACTTTGATTTCTCCACATCCGACTGTTAACTTTCAAAATCCTTTCATCTGAAGCTTTCCCACACTAGGGTGCACCTTTGCACTATTGGGATCGACGGAATTGTACTGAGCTACTGTGCCACCCTATTCTTCGGTCGCTGAACTTCCTCAAAATTCTGCCTCTACATTCTTAATTTTGATGTGTTCTATTAGCCTCACTTGGAAAACACTTAGGGCTAGCTGTTGCCAAAGTTTGAGCTCAATCCAACCATGTACGAGGGAGATATCACTATTTCTTTGGCTGACTTTCCTGATGTAATGCCGGATTATTGTGCGCACTATTTTGCCCATCCTTTGTGCTGCTAGTAGGCCTCAGTAAGGGCTTTTATTTCCATCCAAAAGCCCTTGGTTTCTGCTCAAGCTAGTTCCAGTATCTATTTTCTCGATTTGGGAGTTTCTCTCAAATCTCCTTCATGGGCTGAAGCATTGCAAGTGGTTAGATGCTCAAAAGTTTCCTTGCTTATCATTTTTCACTTTTTGTTTTGGTCATCTTCCCATATAATGTCTTGTAGCATCGATTCAAAATTGATCTTTGGGTTGCTGTCCAGTTTGGCTATGTATATTTTTGGATGATGAGCTTATTGACAACAATGATGTAGCCTATTTGATGCTTGAAGGTGACTCAACGATGAATGTAGTTTCTATCATGATAGTTGAAGTGTACTTACATTTGGATGATTGCATTATGCCATGCATTCATTAGCTTCTATGTACAAGGGTAGACACTACCCTTGTTTTACTAACAAGTGGTAAGACCCTCTTCATATTTGATTTATGTGAAGGCATATGGGATGCAAGAAAGATCAAAGGGCAAAGGAGTTACAAGAAGGGCTACACAAAGAACCTCTCTAATGAGAATGTACCTCACACTATGGTAGCTTGGAAGAGAAGGAGGAAAAGGACGATATGCCATCAAAGGGGGGAATTTCCCCACATCTTCAAAGTAGATTTTTTTTTGTGTGTGGTCAATAAGGGTTCTCTGCCTTGGGATGTCCCCATCAAATGATTGTTAGTCTTATGTTTTACCTTGCTGGATCTAAGGGTATTCCCATGCATAGCCATTGTCTATCTCCTAGTTGTAAACCAAAGTCCTAGGAGTGAGTCACAGGTTGGGGCCATGTGTGTTGCCACATGATGGTGGGCAAGCCATGGAGCATCCCATGTACTACTACTGAGAGATGAGGTCATCAATTTGTGGGGGGGAATGAAGGACAAATTGATGTAATGGGATCATACCTAGGGTCCTAAGGTCTATAGTTGTGAGTGTGTGAACACATGTGTGTGTAGGTGTGCCTGAGTTAGGTGTGACTGATGATGTGTCACTTAGTAGGTGTGAATGAGTGAATCTAGGAGTGTGGTGCATGATTGAGAGATAATTGTGGATCTACAGATGCTCTCTTGAGCTCACATATGATGTCACACTTGGATGTAACTTGTGCCTATATATTTGGCATACCTCTCATGAATAAACTCTCTCCCTTTTCATCATCTTGCTCTCTCCATCTTATCTCCATGCTTCTCCAACACACTGATTTGAATGCCGGAAACTATGTGTTGGATTTCACACCAGTTGGGAAATCTGTGCGGGTGAGCATTATTGATTGGGGAAGGTGTCCACAGAATTGAGAGCAAGCCCGAGCAGATTCAGGTGCATGCTCCAAAGTCAAGATTTCCTTGGTTTGCACCAGAGCTTTACGCAAGAAATGATGCTTTTTCTCAATCAAATGGTGCATGGTCAGACATGTCAGATTGCTATGCTGCCAGTTGGTTACTTAGCAAAATAGCCAACTTCCTTGTGGGGTGGAGGTCACACTGTTAAGTGATGAACTATACCCGGGGCATGTAATCAAGCTGTTGTGAAATTGTAAACTCCACTTGTGCCAGAATGAGCCTCGGGAGCAGATGACAATGAAATCATTGCTAACTAAACTTCACGCACACCGTGTTGATGACAATGATGCAATGCGTCCAATGGACGATATGAAAACTTATCTATAAAATTTTCATTTGCAAGTCATCATATTTCCATTTGTAACTCATCATATTTCCATTTGCAAGTCCTTTAGTTTTTAAATATTCCTAAAATAAAATTTGCACTGTTTTGAAATGGATTTATGTTTTCATTGGTTGTTTAGGATTTATGTTTTAAATTTTTGAGAAAAAAACTTATTTCATTAATTTTGGACTTGTCAATGTACAAATTCATTTTTACATATACTTTTGGACTAGTTTTCAAATAAAATTTAAGAAAAACCCAATCTTCAAAGCACATATAAAAACATAAAAACAAGCATTTTTTTATATATTTTTTAAGGACATGAAACTAAAATTATAAAATTTAACGCAGCCTAGATAAGTTACATGAAAAAATAAGATTCGGTTGTTGTAAACTCTCTTAATATTTAATGGTGTTAATAAACACCTTCAAAAGTTAAGCCTGAGATTTTCAAGACTACAGCCATTCAATTTGATGAATTTTCTATTTTCAAGTCCTTAGCCTAAATTCAACCCAGAGCTCATCTCTTCCTCATTGATGTAGTTAAAATTATAGAAGAGAAGTAAGGATTGATGAATTTTCTCCTGCATAACACTTTGTTTATTCGGAATGGCTTGCGCTTCCTCGGGGGAAAATCTTCCATAATGAGCCACACGTGAAGATATCTCACTTTGAAATTCTATCAACTCTCTCCTATATGACTGCAATTTATCTATTTCAGTAGTAGCCATACTTATTTTTCTTTCCTCTTCCTTCTCTAAGCCCTTCTGACAAGCAAAGTCATCCTTCTCGTACTGGGTTAATGGAGCTGGATTTTGCTTTCTCTCCTCTCTCTTTTCTTGGTTCTTGCCAATCCATTCTTTGAGGCTGCTAATGGCTTGCTCGACAGAATCGATTACCTTAAAAAGATCCATAATGGCTGCAAGATGAAAGGAGTATGCTTGAGAAGAGGAGGTAAGGCTGCGGGCAAGATGGAAGGAGCAAGCTTGAGGAGAGGAGTAAGGTAAGAAGAGTAAAGTGGAAGAAGTGTGGAGAGGAGTAAGGTAAGAAGAGTAAAGTGGAAGAAGTTTTTGCTACGGGTGAGATATAGAAGACGAACAAGGTGAGGAAGGTAACGAGAGTGAGGAAGGTAACTAGAGGAGGTAAGGCAAGATGAAAGGAGTATGCTTGAGAAGAGGAGGCAAGGCTGCGGGCAAGATGGAAGGAGCAAGCTTGAGGAGAGGAAGGAGCAAGCTTGAGGAGAGGAGTAAGGTAAGAAGAGCAAAGTGGAAGAAGTGTTTGCTGCGGGTGAGATATAGAACATGAACGACTACTAGGGAATTTATAGAACTACAGATGCAAGACCGTAATGCGAGATGACTAGATGCAAGACCGTAATGTGAGACATTATAAAATAAAATGATGGGATGCAAGACCTTAATGGGAGATATTTGAGACATGTAAGATAGTGATAGTACATTGAAATCTATAAAATAAAATGATGGAACACAGGAATGATATAATTAATAGAATCTCATCATGAGATATTCTTTTAATATAATATAAGTTAGACTTGCTGTACATAATAAATGATAGATTTTGAGTACATTGAAATCTATAAAATAAAGTGATGGAACATAAGAATGATATAATTATTAGATTCTCATCATAAGATATTTATTGTACATAATAAATTAGACTTTCAAAAAAGTAAAACCTAATGTATTGTAATGAATAAATATCATAAAATATCCTAATGTATTGCAACATTTAACATAAGTTTTAAAAACACTATCATTAATCAATACAAACAAGATAAAAATCTTCAAGGACTCATGTTTCTTTCTACATGTTTTACAACTGAATAGAATCTGATGAGTCCTCTTGAGGCTGTGATTCTCTAAGAGTACATTGAGTCTCTACTTGTGTGGATGGTGTATATTGAGATTCTACTTCTGGTGCAATCGGGATAGACTTAATCTCTTCCTCCTTTACAAGATGTGATGTTGTAGATGCACATTGAGTCTCCACTTCTTGTGTAGGAAGAATGCATTGAGTCTCTAATTCAAGTGTAGACTGTAATGCTTCTACTTGAGGCTGTGATACAGAAGGAGACTGAATTGTCTCTTCTTTTTCTTTGGCTCCCTCAGGTTCTTCATTGAGTCCATCATGTTGTTTCCCAATGATAGCAGTTAGATAGTGAACAGTCTTAGCTACAAAATCTTGTAGCTCGAGCTTGGTATATGCTTCTATTGAGACATGTTCAAAAATTTCATTGAGATACAACATGAAGTTGTAGGCAATTCTCCACCCACTACTAAACATGTCTTTCTGCTCCACTGCGAGGCGTGTCTGGAAATTTGGTTGGTCTTGATGCTCCCTGATTTTCATAATCGCAGAAACTAACTTGTTTGCAGACGTGTCTATCATGACATATGACAAAGTGAATTTGTGTAGTAAATAGTAAGATGCATGTTCATAATGATATGATAAAAGAACACTTACCTAAACACCCCCTGAAAGCCTGTAAATGAGTTGACAAACCAATAATGGTTGTCATCAAGGTCCCATACTATCAGGCTCCAATGTGAACTACATCACCAATAAAGAGCGATAAGATTTATCACAATATTAAGTATTAATTGACACAATATTATAAATAAGAGAGTAAAAGAAAGATTGAGAGTATACTTACTTCTCATAGTATGGCATAAAGACAAGTAGTATGCCATCCAAGTCTAAAGGTTATAGAATTGAACAAAAACATCATCTACTATCTTCTTGGTATCACTAAGTACAGCTGAAAGAAGAGAATCGAGCATACAGATGCGATTCTGTACTGATCTAGGAAAATGAGATATAACCGTCTGCAGCAATAAATAAACAAATGTTAGAAGCAGATTGAATCAAATGATTGAAGTATCAAGCCAAGAGATGTTCATATCAAACCTGAGGATGGCCATCATGACTTTGTCATTAGCCTCTTTCAAAGGGTCGGAGAGGATTGCAACTTCATCGCTACCAAAAGTCAAAACACGAGGTTGCTTGCTAATGATGACCCTAACCTCAGAAGAGCTCCCCATTTCGTCCAATACAGCGGTTACATCAGGACAACTTATGGGCGTAGCAACCAATGTTTCCTCTGGATGCTCCACCAAGTTATCAATAAATGCCTTAATGATAGATGACATAAATGCATATAGATGCAAGTCTGTATATGTGGACAATGAGGTTTCACCGCCTCTCAAATCAAAAATTTGAGCAAGGAGCAAAAAGCAGTTATATCCGACTCTCCACCCACAACTGTGGTCATCATTCTACTTCACTGTAGGGCATGTTACATACTCTATTTGATCTTCCAAGTCACCCTCCATTTGCATAAGTGCATCTATAGCACCTACCAACTTTCGAGCAGATCTACACATCAAAATAGAAAACATAAATGAATGTGTGCATTGCATAGGATGCATCTCATTGACATAATTATGACACGAGTAGGTTATACTTACTCTGACACACTGCCATGGATAGATGCTATTGAATTGACAAAGAAGCATTGCTTGGCTAAGATGTCCACAATTACCAAGCTCCAATGCAAGCTGCATTATAAATTAAGAATAATTATTATTTGATATAATCCTCCACAATGTAAGAGATAAGCTAGGTAGGGATTGATACTCACTCCTCGTGATATGCGGTAAAGATAACTCGTGCCGCAATCAAATCAATAGTTTGCAACCACTTAAAAACATCATCTATGGTCTTCTGCTTATTGCTAAGTACACTAGAAACAAGAGGATCGACCATATATGCACATCTTTGTATATAAAGGGGAAGCTATTGTAAAACCATACTGCAATAAAAAGAAAAGAATATTAGTTCATTTGATCCAATGGAAATACAAAAGCATAAAGTTAGTAAAAAGTTTGTGTCATACCTGAGGATGGCTATTATGACCTTGTCATTGACCTCTTTCTTGAAGTTTATGAGGATTGAAATGTCCTCTTCATCGAATATAAAAGTAAGAGGTTGTTCTCGAACTTGAAACCTAACTTGAAATGACTTCTCCATTTGGTGCAATGTATGATTATTTTCTAGAGTCATCTGACGGATAGCGAGAGCAGCTTTGCTTTCTTGAGATGAGCTTTCTATATTCTCTGCTCCAGCTATGTCCTCCTCATCCTCCTCCTCTCCCTTCTCCTATAAAAGGATAAAATAATTATGAGATTCAAAATTTTAAATGAATTATAAATTTAAAAAGACCTTTAAATGAATAAAGAAAATTAAACATAAGTTTTCATACCTCTACATATCTTCGTGGTCTTTTTATGTAGCCTTCAGAGGCAAGGTCAGTGTCATATCCATCTTCTTCTGCTTCCTTGCTATCGCTGGTGTCCTCACTATTATATCCAGAGCTTTGATCATTTTCATCATCTTTCTTGCTCTCATCATACATGATCATCTCTATGTCATCCTTTTCATGTGAGATCGGACCTTTCTTATCAAACTTTATTGTGAGAGAAGCCACGGTATCAAGGTATTCCAAGCAAGCAGGGCTCTCAATAATATTTACATTGTGTCTTTTCTGATAAGAGCTTCAAACAGATGTCCCATTCGGCACAATGTAACTTCCCATCCGGACGGTAGCAAAAATTCCATCATACTAATTAAAAGATCAACACTTTTTGCTGGCCTTTCATAGTGATTTGCGTTGCGATGGAGGGGACTTGGAGCTTCATGCTCTTCCAGCAGTAGTTGCAATCTCTTTGCATTCCCTCTTATATTGTTTTGTAAGGAGTGATCATTGTATGGGCTCTTCATGCATAAGAAAAAGGTTTCTAGACTCTGTATCTTGAGACTGCATTCTCTCTTATCCCTTTTTCTTGAGTATATCCCATTGTAAATCTTGAGCTCATTGCCATATTGTTTTTCTAGGGTAGCAGACATTTGTTCCTTGTCATCTTTATCAGCAAATATGACTATATTACGTTGTCCCACTCTACCAATGGTGGTATGTAATATTCTATCAAGGAGTTGACGGATGTCATTCGGTGATATTTCATAGACAAAGAAAAGCTGAGGTCTCTCCCAAGCAGTGTCGTCGGACAAAAAATCATTCAATGAAACTCCCTTGCACTCAACACTCTTTCCAGACTCTGAAATGATTTCATGTATGAAATAAAAGCCCTTGTTCAAAGTTTTTTCTTTTCTGAGAGTGTGCTTATTGATGACTTTTTGTGCATATGCATACACATTTTCCGGAATGTCACTTCTCATAGAGGGAGTAATTTCAGATCCATCATCTTCTACCTTCACCCATTTATGCACCCAAGCCTTCTGTTTAGCTGACGGTAAAGCTGATGCCATCTGCCTCACAATGTTATGATCAATTTTACATTGGCTAATTGGAATATTTTTTTCTCCTAATAAATATTCAATTGCACTCTTTACTACATCACGCTTGACCTGTTGGATGATGCAATCTTCCATGCAATGATCTTTATCCTTTTTGCCAAAAAACCATTCTTTGGACATTAATGTCTCTACAGCAAGACTTGCGTATTTGTCTGGTAGGTTTCTTAAAGGCCTCCACATCCGAGCTGTCATCTCTTTTTTCTCAATCTTCTTTGCCTTCTCTTTAATCAATGATGGAGCCTCATATGTGACATCTCCTTTCTCACATGCAAGACACACGACTTTGATCTGATGAAAAACTTCATCACTACGAAAAAGTATGCTTGTGTAGTCTTGATACCTATCCCTTACTGTCTTAAAGCTTGTAATCACCTCTGCTCTTTCCTGCTTTCCACTTGGTACAATGACACTCAAGCAGGTGTAGAAGTCAATAAGATTATCCGCTTCCACTTTAGTTGCAGTTCTTTTGAGAGTGGTCAAAGGAGAATTAAAAGTTTTCCATATGGTCCTAGCTTTGAGCAACATCTCTGAAGTGGAGGTGATTTTTCGTAGTGCATAAATGTCATGATTAAGTCTTTCCGACTCAATCAAATATTTTTTCTCGTTCTTGAAGATACAAATGCATGCAGGATAGTAGTGAAATTGAGGCACACTCGTGAAGGTTTGACAAGTAATTTCTCCTTTCTTGTATGCATCTCTAGAGCGCTCATTACAAGCATAGGCATAGTGCTGACCATCTATTGCCTCAAATGTACAATGAGCTAAGAAATTTCTCTTGGCATCCCTTATATGTCGTTCTGGATCATTCACTGAACTCTGTCCTTCTTGAAGTGAGGGAACTTGTTTTTTGAGGAACTTAGTGAATTGCATCTCAAAATCTATAGGCTGAGAGAAATTGATGGATTGACTATAATCTCCCATGACTGGCCAAAATGTTCTTGGACGGAGTACCAAATTAGAAACAACTGGTTTTTTTCCATCAATCAAAGCCTGAAAAATCTTTTCAGCATAGACTGTATCTAAGGTCCTGCTATTGGTGAAGACACTTGCTTTGACCACTGTTGAAGCATGTATAACTTGAGTCTTCTGGCCCCATATATATCCTGGATCCTCATCTATCACAGCCTCATTCAAGCGAAGATTTAGGTTCTTCATTGATAACGTTTCTGCTTCTAGATCTGACTCCATTTCAAGACCCTCCACATCCTCTTCATGTTCTTCCTCTTCTCTTCTTTGCCCTTTCTTTGTATATGAACGACCTCTTTTTCCAGTTACAGGACTTGGAACTATAGCTCGTGAAGTACTTGCCTTTTGCATTTGAAGTCGAGGTTTATTTTTTAGGGTCTCAATGTGAACTGCTTTAGATCGCCCTACTTCTTCTTCTATTGCCTCAACTTCAGGTATACTTAAGGGCTTCACTTGTTTTGTTATTCCATCAACTTCATGAGTTACACCATCTAAGTGAGTAATACCATGAACAAGAGATGTGTCTGCATGTCCTGTCTTATCTGATGCATGTCGTGTCTCACTCAATTCAATTTCTGTCTGAGATGCATGTGCATGTCCGGTCTCCACCAATTCAATTCCTGTCTCAGATGTAGATCCCTTGTAAGCATCCACGTGTACAAGACCCTCATCCATTGCTACAATGTGTTCTGTCTCATCCACTCCACTTCCTCTCTCATTTGTATTACCATGAACCAGGTCTACATGGCGTGTCTCATCACTTCCTTTCTCATGTGTGGATTCTTGCACCTTAGGTCCCTCCAATGAAGTTGAACCTTGTTGGATGACACCCTGAAAGTATTCAAGGATAATCTTTGACTGCATTTTTCTTGCTTCCTCAATGGGAAATTCCTCCCACACATGTTGAAGGATCTCCAATGCAGGAACCAATTCAGGAAATCTAGGTGCTTTTGGCGGCGGCATCACAAAGTGCATTGCATCTTTCTCAGAAAGAAGAAACGATCTGTTGCTCATTCTTGACTTTGTGTAAATCATCATTGTACTGCTGTCTTTTTCAATTTTTATTCCTACTAAGGTGCCCCCTTGAATCAAATTGCTCTTTGAGAAAGATACATTTGATGCCCACTCATCTTTCTCCAACTCTCTCTTTGTCATCACTAGAATGAGATTTCCTTTACTTAAGACCAAGAACCATGCTTCTTTGTTGTGTCAACAACTGTCCAATTTGTGAAGTCCTTTGGGGCATAAATTCTTCCATTGTATTTCAGTGTCATACCATTGACAAATGCTGTAGCCTCAAGATCCATCATGTATTCAAGCACAACACAAATTTTAAGTACTTTGACAAACTACAATTACTTTGAAAAATCAAAAGTACAATGAGTCCCATTAATACACCTCAAGTTTTTATTCTTCCCAATCATATAAGTATCAATTTCATGCTTTGGGAATACCCTAAAAGGCTTTACAAGGCTTAGAGCATAAATGCTTTGGGAATAGCCTAAAAGGCTTTATAAGGCTTAGAGCATAAATGTGAAAAAAAATAAGGATTTACAATGATCTCTGAATACAAATTTGAAGTCTATCATATATAAGTGCAAAATGCTCTGTCAACTCCCGCAACTGATATAAGTGTAAAATGCTCTGTCAACTTCTGCAACTGTAATCTGTCATGTCCACTGATACAACTTTCAATCATCTTGAAAGTTTAAAAACCTTAATCGTTGCTTAAATGGTAGGGTTGTTGTGACTGTGAAACCGAATGTGAATGAATGGACTGACTCCGATTAGGAACTAGTCGGGAAATTTTGAGCATGGCTTTGATTGGTTTTTTTGGAGTTCTCTCCTCTAAGGACAAACTAATCTATGCTAATCTAGACTACACCAACCGTTGAAGTGAAGAAAAGCAAGAAATAATTTCTTTTTAATTGTTCTTTTTAATATCCTTAGGTTGCGAATTAAAAGCAAAAAATAATCTATTTTCCATTATTCTTTTTAATACACTAAGGTTGTGAGTTTAAAAAAGATAAAATTTATATTTTATCTTTTTTAAACTCACACCCCTTTCTCTCTCTCTCCCCCCCTTCTCTCCCCCCCCTTCTCTCTCTCTCCCCCCCCTTCTCTCTCGCTGCCGCCACTATCCTCCCACCCCACCTCCCCCATTCTCACTCCCATGCCCACGTCCATTCTTTCACCTTCCCCATTCCCACTCCCTCTCCCACTCCCATCCTCCCACCCCTTTCTCTCTCTCTCCCCTCCTTCTCTCTCGCTGCCACGATAGCGCCCCCCCCCCCTTCTCTCTCTCTCCCTCCCCTTCTCATTTTCAAAAAGATAAAATTTATATTTTCAAAAACTAATTTACTTACAACTCATAAGAATTGAACATTCACATTAATAAGAAGTTAAAATCTTAATAAATTTGAATTTAAATAATAAAAACTATAAAGTAGTTTAACTTAAAGTTTATGAAAAAATAACGTAAAATAAAGAAAACAAGACTTAAAATTAAAAATTTAATATTTACCTAGAAGAATATATTAATTCTCCCTAAAAAGAAATAAATTAAAGTAATAATAACGAATGTAAGTTAAACTACTTTTAAAATTTTAATTTAAAATGTAATAAAATTAAAATTATACTTTTTATATTCCAAAACAAAATGCATTATATTCTAAATCAAACTAGTAAATTGAAAATGAAAGTGAAACTCATTTTAAATTCAAAAACAAAGAAAAATTTTAAATTCAAGTTTCTACAAGTTTTTCTTTTCGCATACATTTGTCTTTTCACTTTTGTCTTTTGAAACACAAGGTTGTCTTTTATCACAATTTTCAAGTTTTCACACGTTTATCTTTTCAAACACAAGGATTCATAGTTTAAAAAAAGGCGGGAAATTTGAAATTCTAGTTTCCACACGTTTCTCTTTTCAAACACCAAGGTTTATAGTTTTGTTTATTTAAGTTTCGACTAAATCACACACCAATCTCCTCTAATATGCCTCATTGATCGTAGCTCCCAAGTTCTTCCATCAAAACATCTCTCCTTTATCTCTTCTTGATCGTCGCCCACTCATTTTTTCTCCTCATTGGTAAGATTTTCTATCTCGATCGTACTTTCTCTTGTGCCCTTCCTCTCTAAATTTTCATCAAACACCAAGGTTTATAGTTTTGTTTGTTTAAGTTTTGACTAAATCACACACGAATCTCCTCTCATATGCCTCATTGATCGTAGCTCCTTTATCTTTTCTCGATTGTCGCCCACTCATTTCTCCTCTTCATTGGTAAGATTTTCTATCTCGATCGTACTTTCTCTTATGTCCTCCCTCTCTAAATTTTCATCTCTCGTCCATCTCTCTCACTCTTCTCTCTCTCTCTCTTTCCTCTCCGCTCTAGTCTACGTTTCCTCTCATCTTAGTCTACTCTCTCCCCTCCTCTTCATTTCCCCTCTCTCTCTCTCTCTCTCCCACTCTCTCCTCACCTTTTCCCTCTCTCTCACTTGCGCTCCCCACTCTCTCTCTCACTTGCTGCGGCCTCCCTCCCCTCTCTCTCTCCCCTCCCCTCTCTCTCTCTCCCCCCCTCTCTCCCTCTCGCTGTCGTGGCAGTGGCCTCCCCCCCTCTCTCTCTCTCCCCCTCTCTCTCTCTCTCCCCCCTCCCTCTTTCGCTGCCGCGGCAGCGGCCCCCCCTCTCTCTCTCTCTCTCCCCTCTCTCTCTCGCTACGCCTCCCCCCCTTCTCTCTCTCTCCCCCCCTTCTCTCTCGCTGCCATGGCAGCGGCCCCCCCTCTCTCTCTCTCCCTCCCCCTCTCTCGCTGCCGTGGCAGCGGCCCCCCCTCCCCTTCTCTCTCTGTCACCCCCCTCCTCTCCCACCCCCTTCTCTCTCTCTCCCCCCCTTCTCTCTCGCTGCCGCAGCAGCAGCCCCCCCCTTCTCTCTCTCTCCCTCCCCCTCTCTCTCGCTGCCGCGCCCCCCCTCTCTCTCTCCCCCCCTCTCTCGTTGCCGCGGCAGCGGCCCCCCCTCTCTCTCTCCTCTCCCCTCCCCTCCCTCCCTCTCCCCCCCCTCCCCCTCCCCCCCTCTCTCCGCTGCCGCGGCAGCGGCCTCCCCCCTGTCTCTCTCTCCCCCCTCCTCTCTCGCTGTCGTGGCAGCGGTCCCCCCCTCCTCTCTCTCTCTCCCTCCCCCTCTCTCTTGCTGCCGCATCCCCCCCTTCTCTCTCTCCCCCCTGCTCCTCTCTCGCTGTTGTGGTAGCGGCCCCCCCCTCTCTCTCCCCTCCCCTCCCCTCCCTCTCCCCCCTCTCTCTCTCTCCCCCCCTCTCTCTCGCTACCCCCCTTTATCTCTCTCCCCCCCTCCTCTCTCGCTGCCGCCGCAGCGGCCCCCCCCTCTCTCTCTTCCCTCCCCTCTCTCTCGCTGCCGTGCCCCCCTTCTCTCTCTCCCCCCCTCCTCTCTCGCTGCTGTGGTAGCGGCCCCCCCTCTCTCTTCCCTCTCCCCCCCCTTCCCTCTCCCCCCCCCTCCTCTCTCGCTGCCGCGGCAATAGCCTCCCCCTCTCTCTCTCCCCTCCCCTCCCCTCCCCTCCCTCTCCCCCCCCTCTCTCTCTCCCCCCTCTCTCTCGCTGCCCCCCATTCTCTCTCTCCCCCCCTTCCTCTCTCGCTGCCGCGGCAGCGGCCCCCCCTCTCTCTCTCCCTCCCCTCTCTCTCGCTGCCCCCCCTTCTCTCTCTCTCCCCCCTCTCTCGCTGTCACGGCAGCGGCCCCCCCTCTCTCTCTCTCCCTCCCCTCTCTCTCGCGCCCCCCCTCCTCTCTCTCCCCCCTGGTTCCTCTCTCGCTGCCGCGGCAGCCCCCCCCTCCTCTCTCTCCCCCCTCCCCCCTCCCTCTCCCCCCCTCTCTCTGCTGCCGCGACAATGGCCTCCCCCCCCTCTCTCTCTCTCCCCCCTCTCTCGTGCTGCCGCGCCTCCCCCTTCTCTCTCTCCCCCCCCTCTCCTCTCTCGTTGCTGCAGCAGCGGCCCCCCCTCTCTCGCTGCCGATGTAGTTGCCCCCCCTCTCTCTCTCTCCCTCCCCCTCTCTCTCGCTGCCGCGGCCCCTCCCCTTCTCTCTCCCCCCCCTCCTCTCTCGCTGTCGTGGCAGCGGCCCCCCCTCTCTCTCTCCCCTCCCCTCCCCTCCCTCTCCCCTCCCCTCTCTCCGCTGCCACGATAGCGGCCTCCCTCCCCTTTCTCTCGCTGCCCCCCCTTCTCTCTCTCCCCCCCTCCTCCTCTCTCGCTGTGCTGTGGCCCCCCCTCTCTCTCTCTCTCTCTCTCCCCCTCTCTCTCGTTGCCGTGCCCCCCTTCTCTCTCTCCCCCTCCCTCCTCTCTTGCTACCGCCTCTCTCTCTCCCCTCCCCTCCCCTCCCTCCCCCCCTCTCTCCGCTGCCGCGGCAGCGGCCTTCCCCCCCTCTCTCTCTCCCCCCCCTCGTGGCTTCTCCCCTCTCTCCCCTCTCTTCCCCCCCCTCCCCCTTCTCTCCCCCCTCCCTTTCTCTCCCCTCTCTTTCCCCCCCCTTCTCTCCTCTCTCTCCCTCTCTCTTTCTCTCTCTCTCTTTTGCTGCCGAGACAGCAAGACTCTCTCTCTTATATTCTCTCTCTAAAAATCTTTCCTTCACTTTTCTCTCTCTAAGTTCTCTCTCTATAATAAAATTTCAAAGAATGCAAATTTTAAAAAAAATACCTGGAAAAAAGTTGAAATCTATGCTTGTGCTTGCTTGTGCTTGCTTTTGCTCTTCCTCCTCTTTTTGCTTCTCCTCTTGCTCTTCCTTGTTGAAATGAGAGAAACAATGAGAGAAGGAGAGTATATACAAGAAAAACTAGGGTTTTAAGTGCTTCTCTCTCATTGGTCCTTCTATAACATTATCTCCTCTCCCATTGGCCTCTCTATTAGATTATCTTCTCTCTCTCTCCCACCCACTCCCATCCTCCCACCCCATTCCCACTCCCACCCCATTCCCACTCCCACTCCCACCCCCATCCTCCCACCCCACCTCCCCCATTCTCACTCCCACGCCCACGCCCATTCTTTCACCTTCCCCATTCCCACTCCCTCTCCCTCTCCCACTCCCATCCTCCCACCCCACCCCTCCCACTCCCACCCTCACCCCACCCCCACCTCCCCCATTCCCACTCCCACTCCCACTCCCATTCTCCCACCCACTCCCATCCTCCCACCTCCACCTCTCACTCCCACTCCCATCCTCCCACCCCCACCCCTCCCCCCCATTCCCACTCCCACTCCCATTCTCCCACCCTTATCCTCCCACCTCACCCCTCCCACTCCCATCCTCCCACTCCCTCTCCCACTCCCACTCCCACTCCCATTTTACCACCCCCCCACCTCCCCCATTCCCACTCCCACTCCCATTTTCCCACCCCCCCCACCTCCCCCATTCCCACTCCCTCCCCCATCCTCCCACCCCACCCCTCCCACTTCCACCACCACCTCCCCCATTCCCACTCCCATCCTCCCACCTCACCCCTCCCACTTCCACCCCCACCTCCCCCATTCCCACTCCCTCTCCCACTCCCACTCCCCACCCCTCCCCCTCCCACTCTCTAGCTTTCCAACAGTTCTTCGCATTATCGGTGATTATCTAACTAACATTATGCTCCCCAACATCTAGGATTGTAGCCTCCACTTGTTTAGCAATGTATTCACCTGTCTTGGCATTACCACTTGTGTCGATGGATTGACGAAAAGCCTCCCCCTTAAATGTCACTACCATGATATTGATAAGAGGCCTCTTGTTGACATTTTTCCATCCATCACTAACAATGGTACATCCTGTTCTCTCAATACCATCATATACTACTTGCTCTATCTCTATTTTCATCCTCTCATAGTATGCATCTAGGTAGTTGTTGTGGACAGCATTGTAACTGGGCAACATAAAGCCTGGACCTGCCTTTGCTACAGGTGCCATAGCTCTCTTCCAATGTGGGTTTTGAACCATGCTTCGGGGGTAACGGGTGTGACAAATGGCCTCAAAGACATCTTGTTGCGCTTTCTCTATATGTTGTCGTCTAAATGACTCTTCCAAAGATCTTTGATGTGGACGCGCACGCGATTGTGAATGAGAAATGTCACTACATTGTCCACTATCCATATACTTCATAAAGCAGCTTGCTATCTATGTGAATGAGGCTACACCGCTACTTTGAGGTGGCACATCTACAGATTGTAAAATGTACCATTTTTTGAAGTCACCACAGTGCGATAAAGCCTCTTCAATCCATGAGAAGCCCCCATATTGTGTTGTAGTGACTGCAATAAAGTCTTATCATCTCCAATGATACTCTTCACGACATCGATCATTTCAATCTCGATATAGAGTACTATGATGATGCAAACATGGAAGAAACACCAAGAGAAAAATTGTTTGATTTTTTGTAAAAGGTTCGCCAGCATCATTGCCATCGAGTGATCTCTTGTATGTTTGACTTTGATCTCTCCATCAGGGATATGATAGTGTCTTCATGACCATATGTTGAAGAGATAGAGGTGCAATTTAAAGATGAGACTTTAAGGGATGTAGTGATGATTGATGGTGCTCAGTATGTGCACGTGAGTGATATACAGGCTACATCGGACCAGTTACAAAAGTTAAGTAGAGATGTAAGTATAGTCCCACTGAATAAAAAGAGAATGGAAATGGCATGTCCCATTCATAATAAAATTTTTTGTCTTGTTGAATATGTGTATGCCATCATCTGCTATCTACATATGTTTCTTGAAGAAGATGGAGTTCAGGAGGACACTCAATAAGCAGGAGAGGAAAGCAGACAGGATACTACAAGGGCGGAAGAGGATGAGTAGGAACCCAGAGAGGAGGATAGACAAGATACTAATAGGGAAGCATATGACAAAGCCCATGAGATTATTGAGGAGATTGATTTAGAGGCAAAGAGGGAGTTAAGTGGTAGGCTTGATACTCAAGTGATCAAGAGTGAAAACTTTGAAGTGGTTGTAGGTCCCTAGTAGTTATATAATTTAGGGGAGAATACTGACTTCATTCCTACTCCAATCCTCCCCACATATCATGTTGGTGACAACGAATATGTTTTGATTACAAATATTGAAAGTGTGTTTCAAATAAGGGAGGATTATTGCCTCACAATCATAGCACAAAATCTCAAGGAAGATGAAGAGTTTGTGGAGCCAAATAGAGGCCAAATACAGATAAATATTTACTCTATTAGACTCAAATGTGAAGGATTCTGATTCCTCTCTAATGCAGACACATAGGCCTTGATGTACCGAGATGTAGCTCATTATGAAGGGACCACCCATTCCTAGTGAAAGTGAATTCCAAGAAATTTAGGAAAGACTAAACATTACATGCATAGGAAAGGAATTGGTCACCCCTACCGTCCAACCAATCAATAGGCAAGAGAGCAACACATCAATCGACTTATGTACAGATCATTTACTTGTTGATGATAAGAATCAAAAGATTTGTTTGCTCATAATGATGCATATGTAGCATTTTGTATTCTCTTAAGGTTGTCTTGTAGGTCATTGTGTAAGAGGATAACTTTTTGGGTCGTGCTTTAGGAAAATGCAAAGGGGGGCTGGGAAAAGACACATCCCTAGTAATGTACATTAAACACTTTAAATTTCCATAGGTTAATATTCCATAGGATTTACTCAAAGGGAAATGCAAATTTCCCTTGTTTGCAATAAAAACACTATCTAGGTATCTTGGGGGGTATCCCATATGGTGGAATGCATATAAGATAATTCTTTTAGAGAAGTAGTTTGCTGCTAGAATTTTTGGCCAAGGTCTCGGCCTATACACTTTTAGGAGAAACTATTACTTAGCATACAAAGCGTACGTGAAATTAATTTGCTTCATATAGGACCAAAAACCCTAATTTTTAAAAATACGTGTTTTTAACATAAAATCCAAAAGCATAGAATTGGCACATCCTAGAGCTTGAAACCTATAATTAACATCGAGAACAACTGAATTTTTTTCTTTTCATAACCTGATACACTAACTTTACTGCATATCACAGAACTAGAATTACAAATAAATTCTAAAATCTATGAATGGGTATCCACATTGGAAGAGTCTACACCATTAATTTCATCTGACTCGACCTATATGTTCCGTTCTCTATGATGGGTTGCATGCCACCTTGCATGATTTTGTCTTGCATTTGATGAATTGTATATTCTTCTTCTATGTTTAGCATTGATGTCTTGTATTACATGGGATACTAAGGACTCTTTGAATGCTAATGTTGTAGCTGCTCTTATTTCAATACGCCTGTACCACCATTGAACCAATTCAACCATTAGGCTCAACCTAGTTCTACACCCCCATGTTGGGTCGCTCTATTATATGCACCACGTTCTTGCCAATGTGATCTTTACATGCCCTGAGTGGACCACACTCCAATGCTTCCATAATGCCATGCCATGTATGGTGCATGTGCATATAAAATGTGTTGCCAAACAAAAAAACAAATTAATAATTATGGGACCAATCAATATATACATCTTAATATGTAAGTTGGGGACTACAATTTACTGTGTGAAATGATTCTTTTCCCAAGTGATCTTTATATTTTGGCTAAAGTCATTCACAGGATTGATGAAACGGTGTGCATCTTCATCTTTGAATCTTTTCTTTTGTAGCAAAGGTACCAAGTTATGAAGAGCTAACCAAACTCACGCTTTTTCCTATCTTTTTTTCAACTTTCCCATCTTTCACAATAGGCAATGTGTAACTTTTGCCATACATCAAACTCATGAGAACATTTGAGCCTCTCATTCTTTTTCTTTGTAGAAATAAATTTAAAGCCTTGACACCTCCAAAACTTGGTTTACAAGAAATGTTGCATGTTTTTCTAGATCTTTTCTCATCTTTTGTAATCTTGGCTTGCCCAGAGTGTAGTCCCATATCTGAAAGCACCTTTTCAATTCTTGTAATCATCCTCTCACTTTCTTGTTGGGGCTTAAAATTATATGCATCTATGATATACAAGTGCACTAGCTTTTCAATTATTCTGACAATAGCATGAAGTGGACAAATGTGTACTCTCTCAAGAGGAATTTCAAGAATTGGGATTCATGATGGATCTTTCCTTAGGACATCACGATCTGGTGCCTTAGTCTGATCAATCTCTACATGCTCACAAGCTCATTGCTTTTGGTTCTTTTCACTTGCCTACAATGGTACTCTCTTTTGCATGTAGAATGGACAAGGATGGCTTGTATTTTCTCCATGTGCCACATTAAACATACATTTAATATTCTCAAAATCAGTAGCTAGATGCCACTCTATACAATAGGATCCATACCCCTCAACTTCAAGCAGCTCGAGAAGAAGCTCACCCTTATTATGACCTTTGATCTGGATATTGGTTAGGTCAAAGAACCACTTTAAAATTGAATGTGACTCCTTTGGCACGTGCAAAAGCAACTCACATTCTATTTCAAACTATTCTGTGCATTTTTCATTACCAAATTAAAATTCAAATTTCCATGGTACTTCAAATGCATCCAGCCACAAAATCTCATGTTTTCTTTGCCCACTTAACAGCCTTGTATCATCAAGCTCAACCTGAAGGTCAGCATTTTATTCATCAATGTCAACAAACTGACTCTTTCTAATTTTTGACCTTTGAGAACCTCACTTTCATCAAGCTTCAAAATGATCTTTAGTAGACCATTGCATTTTTCCACAAGCATATCATTAAACTTCACCATCGCTTGCAAAACTCTTTGAACATCCATCACAAAGTTGTTGTTGACTGTGAGCTTTAGTTATTTGGACTCTCCAACCTTGCCTTTCACAGTTAGCGTACTACATACATGCTGCGGCTAAATCAAGTGCAACCAAATGGAGAGCATGCCTTGCCTTATCCACATCAATTGGTTTTGGGAAGTGGGTCTTTAACTTTTGTTCCTATAGAAAGCGATGCTTTCTTTAAACTCTTGAATATGAGATGATATGCCCTTGTAATTATCCCTACAGTATCACAGACTCCCTCTACATTAGTTGCATTGAATCAGATGTTATCTCTAATTTTAGACTTTTGAATTTGGGATGATGTATAGCAGACTCCAACATTTTATTTGTAAACACTTCACCCATTGACGGGATTGTTCGTTATGGATAGACATGAGTTTTGAAACAATCCTCCAAGCTCTCACTTGGTGCTTTTAGTGAGACCACTTTTTTTATATATTTCATCCATTGGACACAATTTCCTCTTATGAAGTCTGGGACCCACAGGAGTATCCTTCATGAATGCTAAATTTTTTTCCAATTTCTTGATCTCATCTTTAAGAGAGGGGTTTTTTATCTATAAGTGAATTACATTTAAAGTGTGCTCTCCCAACTAAGCTTCTAATGTTTGAACATTTTCCAATAATTCCTTATTTTTATTACCTATGTCATCATACCATTTTTCTTTCACAGCCATATGAACAATTGTAGCTTTCATAGTTGATACAAAATGTTGATTCCAAGACTCTAACATTGTAATCCTTTTGTCTCTTTATAGTGGGTGTGAAGGCTCTTTGATCCATGAGCAATCAATCTTTTACAATATCCTCATAAACCATTCTCACCCTTACATAGAAATTTTATTAAACTACTCAACCTATGGAATTGAGGGGCACGACAAGTTTGTGGTTCTACTGGATATATCTTCCCATTTAGCCACAAATCCATATGTGTTTTTCCTTGATTTTGAAGAGCTATCAAGTCACTTTCACTTGCCAAGGAGGATTAATTACTCTTTAGAAATGGCGCATTTTCTACATCAATTTGAAAATGGATGTCCACCTTTTTCTTTTTCTTGAGAGACTCCATGGATTCATACATTTTACACCTAACATAATATAACATTGAAATTAGCAAACAACATATATATTCAACACAGAAGATTAATACCACATACATAGATCATGTAAATTATAAATAGAATTACCTTGCCTTAGAAAAACATAGTAAGACACTTAACTTAGTAAATTACACAAACATAATACAAGTAAATACACAAACATAATACAATTAAAGATCACAAACATTGTTAAACTATGCATGTAAAATAACTCAAAATTTAAAACTAAGTATATCCAACATGCTTTAAAAAATAATATCAATAACATCAGCACATATACATTGTAAAGTCACTGTGACAGAAAACACAACTAATATCACATACAAAGATATCACACAAATAATAAATAAATTTACTTGCATTTAACAAATGTAGAGGCACACTTGAATTCGTAAATCATAAATAACTACAAACACAAATCAGATTTGAATACTACATTGTCAAACTATCAAATGTAAACTTTCACACTTGATTTCATAAAACATAAATAACTACAAACACAAATCACATCTGAATACTACAAACATTATTAAACTATCAAATGTAAAATAAATCAAAAACTTATGAATGAACAATTGCTGATTCTCAATGGTCCCTCTTGTATTCTAGGAGGCTGAAGTTGATGGATCTTGCTCCAAAACAAATTATAATCTCCCAAACATCTTGAAATCTATTTCAAATAATCTTTTGTAGAAAAGTAATACATTGTAAAGTGATACAAAACGAAACTAATATCCCATACAAAGATATCACATAAACAATAAATAAATGGACTTGCATTGACCAAAATTAGAGTCACACTTGACTTCAAAATGATAAATAAACAACACAAATCACATCTGAGTACTACACACATTGTCAAACTACCAAATGTAAAATAAATCAAAACTTATGAATGAATAGTACCTGATTCTCAGTGGCCCCTCTTGCATTCTAGGAGGCTGAAGTTGATGGATCTTGCTCCAAAACATATTCTGCCAAACATCTTTAAATCTATTTCAAACAATATTTTGGAGAAAATTATACATAGTAAGAGTGTAGTGACTGCTCTTTCTTGTAAGAAAGCCTCTATAAGCTCATTTTTCATGAAATTTCTTTCAAAACATACAAGCCTTTCAAGATTTTAAAACAATTCACTAAAAGAAAACAACACAACTACACAAAATGAAGTATAAACTACATTAGGGGAATTTTGGACTCAAAAAGAGCCTCATAAGGAGTGGATTAGCAAAATGGATTAAGAACTAATAAGGCCTACAAAGGGTCCCATCACCCCATATGGGGACAAAAAAGTACATCTCCCTAGGTCCTTGGTGGTCCCCAAAAGTGCACCTCCATCTCCCAGTTGGAGGGCCCCTCCACTCTCAAAAAGTTAACTCTCTTTACAACCTTTAGGTGGTCCACATTCCCAAAAAGTATCTCGTAGGTACACCCTAGCCCAAAAATTTGAAATTTTTCAAAAGTGCCCAAAATGGCCCAAAACTCTTCAAAACTTTCCCCCAACCATGCCTATGCACCCAAATCACTTTTCAACATCTAAATCCTACTCCTTCTCACCGTAATCATCTTCCAATCCCACATTCATACTCCTTCTATTGTAAGCACTTTGCAACACCCAAATCCAATTTCTTCTCATCATTTTGTCCCAAACTTGCTTCCATTGATCCTATTATATCTTTCCATTGTCCCAAACTTGTTTCCATTGATGCTATACTATTCTTTGAACTGATCCAAGGCCTTATTTCTAAATCCCTCTCATGGCTCCATTGGAAGATCGCACCAACAAGCCACGAAAAAGCACCTTGCACATCGAAGTTACACTAGAGTATGCCACAACTTGTCAATGTTATGGCCACAAGGTTATCGATAAAGATACACTAGATCAATTACGATAACAAGGAACAAAGCATGTCGACTTATGGAGTGTTGGTGGACTCTATCCAGTGGATCCTTTTACAGGTGCTCCACCTTTGTTTGAAAATGTGACGAGTTTGATTCAATACGTAGGCGATGGTCTTCAAGGCTTACTAGGATATTGTAAATGCATCGGCCATTCCAATGCTGAAGCAAACTTTGCGAAGGTTCACTTGTTGAGAATGGAAGGAGAGACAAAGAAACAAGTTAGAGATACCGTGCATAACCTCCAAGAACAACTAACCCAAGAACAAAAAAAACTTGCTGACTCAGAAATTGCAAAAGAGAGGTCACAAGAGACAATCACAAGATTGATAGATTAGAAGAACAAACTGTTGAAAAAGGCTTGGTGTATCCAACAAGAGCTTGCTACTTTGACTAGGAGATTAGAAAGGATAAAAAGAACCCCTCTAGGTTACAAGCATAGGATCAAGCCCGTGCAACCAATGGAGAGCTTGGCATCTGGTGGTGGAGCAAGGAAATGCAGGGTGAAAGCTACAAGGTATGTATATTTGGACTATTTTGTAATTATAAAGCATTACTTACAAATGAGTCATTTATTTTTCTAATGTTATCATGATTTCTGCAGAAATTTTATGGAGGCGGTTATTGGAACAAATTCCTCTGACAAACTTTGTGCCATAAAGAGTGTAATTAAGAAGAAAGAATTCATTTCTATTCTTAGGACCCTCGTTGATGTGCATTCCAACATGCAGTATTACAAGAGGTTGTAACTGATTTAGAGAATCTTGTAGATCCATCGGAAGTTGTCCATGCATGTGATGCTACCGGCATTAGTCAGCAAGGGTACTTAGCTGTGTATAATGTCTTTGTAAATGCACTTTGAGGTCAAGGCATTAAGAACCCTCTATTGACGAGACCAGTATACGTTAGAAATACAAGGAAAGAAACAAATTTTAGGAGGACTAACTACCAAAGGGGCAAAGCAAGGACCAAGAACCTTTGAGTACACAGAGCATAATAATGTTTTTTTGGATGTACGTAGGGTCCAAGCTGCAATGGTGGAGTTTTACAACATGAAAGCATGGGGTATATTAAAATTAAATTGTTTATAGAGCTCGAATTCTTATTGAAATCTTTTCTAATCATGTAAATCTTTAATCTTTCAGATTGTGAAGGAAAGTTAGTATTCGTTATCAAATTGGATGAGTGTGAGGTTGTAAAAGGCCACAAGTTGGAGAGGGTTAGTATTACTTTGATGAATAAATCCCTCAAACATGCCAAAGATAAGGAAATTAGCGAAGATTTTAGTGTGCAATCAGAAAAGCACATTTGGTGGCTTGCTGCGTTTGAATTTCCTAAAGAGACACACTCATTCTTGAAATGGGTATTTGATAGATCTCTGATTCCAAGTGTCATAGATGCACAAACAAAAGGAGAGTTGCCTCAGGTTGAAGGGTTTGGATCATTTAAAGTTGAATGGCACATGGCACGAAATCTTAAGACATTGAAGTGTATGTGACATATCCGTGTCTTTATTGTATGCACTCACACTAAACTCGAGGTAGTAACATAGGAATACATAGAGGGAAAGAGCAAGTAAAAAGAGGAAAAGTCTTTGGGAATGCTAAAGATGTAATGAATGACATCACAGATGATGAGGCTAACAAACGGATGTATTGGAGCAATGGAGTAATGAGCTGCAATCAGGATGCTACACCCAACAGAGATCAGAATGATAAAAAGTGGGATCCAATTTTAAACATTCCATTACAAAGAGTGCGTTTCTTTGTGTTACATGTGGAGATGCGGCTCATTGATAAATTGCTTTACTTGCACATTGTATATGCATGGAACATGAAACTGGAGGAGAGAGCGGCATCATGTATAGCAAGGGTCAAAGCTTTACTCTCGAGCATGGGTATACATGGGGGGAATGTAAAGCTAATCAAAGACGCACAATTAGTAGGAAAATCAAGAAATCCTCCAAAATAAAGTGTCCACGGGAGGCTCTAAGACACAAAGGTTTTGTCCAATCATGGAAAACATCGATTAAATCCACATTGGAATTATTGGAGAAAGTTATGTGATTGCACAACTAATTTGGAAGCTGATCCTCATGTCAAAACCTTGAGAATATGTGTTTGGAAAGAATTGGATACTCTGGTAAAGATCTTCAGGAAGCCTTCCATAGACAATGATGCTATGCAACTATATAAAGTCATCTTGAGAAAGAGTTCATTGAAGCCATGGTAGATGGATGGGGTGAATCACACACTACTCACTACATAGTCTTTGCTATTTCCAAAATTTTAATTGCAATCAATTTATTCTTGTTTACCTCATGTGCTTTTTCTATGTATGCAGCACATTCTTTATGCTCATGGTCCATGGTTTCTTTGCCAATATGGTTCCTTGAATGCTTGGAGTGCCCAAGGGATGGAAAAGTCTCATTATAGAGCGCGAGGTGCTTATTTCAAGAGTATGCAACATGGAGGGGGGATTAATGGAAGTAATGCTCTTTATGAGATGTTCGAGTGGTTCTATTATGGTATAGTCGGGTCCTCCTATGCAAGGAATAAAGCTATGCAAACAGAGTTAGCCCAAGCAGTTCATCGAACTCAAATGAGTAAAAGAAGGCATTCATGGATATCTTCGCAAGTTTCCCAAAAACATAGAAGTTGGATAGCAACCAAAAGTCGTGTTGGAAAGCATTGGATTGCTAAACCAAATGTACTTTGATGTTAATTAGAATTGCACTTCAATATTTCTTGTGGACATTTGATTAATTGGCTCTATTTTTTAAAAACAAGCATTGAAATTTGTACTTGTGGACCCAACAAGGGCGAGCGATGAGAAAAGGTTGGGGGAGCGACCTCACAAGAGTTTAAGTGGTATTTCAAAAACCCCTTAAATAAGTTTTTTCCCCAAAACAAACACCCCTCCTCTTTAGTAATTTTTTCCTAAAGTTGAATGAAAAAAACCAATGTTTTAATGAACTAAGTAAATTTTTTGATAAATATCACTTCTTTACAATGCACGTGGTACACTAAAATTTTGTGAGGTTAACCCCCTGGGGGACGCTAACAAATAGGGGGGGGAGGAGGGGTTGAAGGGGGGTAAAGGGGGAAGAGGGGGGGGGGGTAACTAATAATGATGCAAAAAATAAATATACCCCTATATATATATGCAAATACCTTCATTTTCTCAATACCACCAGTACTCTCTCACACTAGTACATTCCTTCCTACCGTCACATTTCCCATAGCCCCACCATCACCAACATGGCAAGAACAAAGCAAACTGGAAGACCGGTTGATTCTAGAACAAAGCTCCCAATCCCTCCCAATGGATACAATGCAATGATCGAAGAGAGAAGAAAGAGGAGGCAGGAGGAGGAGAGGACAAAAACCAATGAGCAAACAGATGATGATGAAAAATATCATGGGGAGCAATCCAATCCTCAGAGTAAAATCCTGAGGCACCTCAAGAGCCAGAAAGCAAACCAAAAGAACAAGAGCGCAAAAGAGCAGATTGGAAGAATGGGCCAGAGGACAAGAAGATGCCAAGCAAATGCGAATTCAATTGGCTCAACAATAAAGGGCACAAATGGAGAGCCAACAATGACGACCTGCATGGCACAATGCTACTCAGGACTTTCCACATTCTAGACAGGGTGGAAAATCTTTGATAGAATTGCATCAGACAGCAAAAGGAAAAGGCAAAGCTCATAGTGGAGGCGAGGTGGAGGTGAAGATGGAGGTGGAGGTGGAGGTGGAGATGGAGGTGACAGTGGAGGTGGAGGTGGAGGTAGAGGTGGAGGTGGAGGTGGAGGAGGAGGTGGAGTCCCTAGAAGACACCGCAGAAAGCTTGGAAGAAAGGCACTTCAAGAGATAAGAAAGTATCAAAGTAGTGTGAACCTTCTAATCCCAAGAGCTCCATTCACTTGATTGGTGAAAGAGATTATGTAGTCCTATGGGGATGACTACGTATTCAATTAATTGCACTGGCCACCATATAAGAAGCAACAGAAGTGGTGATTGTAACTCTTCTTGAGGACACAAACTTGTGTGCAATCCATGCCAAGAGGGTTACGATCATGGCAAAAGACATGTAGCTGGCAAGGCGGATCAGAGAAGACCCACAACTTAAGCCATAGATCAGATTTTTGTTGTATTCACTATGGACACCAATTTTGGTTGTCAAAAGCAATTTTGTGCAAAGATGGTTGTAAATATTTTTTGTAATAGAATCCTTTGGAAACTATTTTTCTTGTAGATTTTCAACTTTGAGCTTTCATTTTCAAGTGGAATCTTGCAGTGTATTATTTACTTCCATATCTTATGTATGTATATAATGTAATTGATTGTTGATGGCAAATAATCATGGTAGAATGTTATTAGTCACTAGTATGTAATTAGTCAATAATCATGGTAGAATGTGATTAGACAATGTGATTAGACACTAGTATGTGATGGGGGATGCATCCCCCCAAAAAACAAAAACAAAAAAAAGCCCCCGAGGGTGTGATGGGTGTATTTTTTCTTGTGTGTGTGTGTAAGTAATGGGGGATGCATCCGCAAAAAAAAAAAAAAACAAAAAGCCCTTGAGAGGCCTTGGTGCACACAGGCATGCACCAGGGCCTCTTGGGGGATTTTTTTTGTTTCTTGTTTTTGTATTTCTTGGTATATGCACTTTTTTTTTGTTTTTTTTAATGTATTTCTTGTGTGTGTGATGGGTGTGTGTGTAAGTGATGGGGGATGCATCCCCCAATCAGAAAAAAACAAAAAAAGCCCCTGAGAGGCCTAGGTGTGCGCATGTGCGACTTTGGGCCTCTCAAGGGATTTTTTTTGTTTTTTTAAAATTGGGGTATTTCTTGGAATAGGCACTTTTTTTGTTTTTTTTTAAATATTTTTTGTGTCTGTGATGGGTGTGTGTGTAAGTGATGGGGGATTAATCCCCCAATTTAAAAAAAAACAAAAATAGCCCCTAAGAGGCCCAGGTGTGTGCAGGCGTGACTTTGGGCCAAACAGGGTCTCCGTCTGGCCCAAAGTCGTGCCTGCACGCACCTGGGCCTCTCAGGGGCTATTTTTTATTTTTTCTTTTACTAGGGTATGCATCCCCCATCACTTACACACACACAAGAAATATAGTAGATGGAATTCTAATAACGGATGTTAGCACCCTCCCCTAGGTGTTGACTTCATTTGTTAAGATGGTATTTAAGACATCATTTTCATCCTTGGGGTCATTTTACCACCAAGGCCACTAAAGGGACTATGGTAAGATAATTGTTACTTCAAAATTAATACGTTTCATGCTTACAAGGACCCTATGTTGAACAAACGACCTCACATTTCTTTAGGATCACTCACTTAATTATACCCTTAAGAGTACATATCCTAGTTGTGGTGCTCATGAGGAAATTGGATGTAACAGCGAAGCCTGGATTCCATTACCTGTCGTGCAAGGACAACGTCCACCTTACATCTCTCACAAGCATGCAATGCCTATACCTCCTTGTCGTGTGAGCTCATATCTCTGGGGCTTCTCTCTATCTTCTCTTCCCCCATGTTTTTCCACTTTCCTCCACCTAGATCCTGTATTCTTTCCTTTCCTCTCCCCTTTTCCTCTTAAGTCTCCACTATTGAGCTCGACCTTGGAAGCATTCTTGGGTTCCTCTCATCTCGTGCCTTAACTAAGGCTATGCTACCAGCCACTCTTCTTCTCACAACCAGCGGTGATGCTTCCATCTGATGCTAACCTAGCTTGCATTAACATTCACACATTTCGTATGGTAGCCTTTTCCTTATCGGACAATTGGGTGATGCCACTCATCAGGTTAAATCTTATGGCTTGCAAAATCCTTACATCGCTTTGTGCCATCGATGGTCCTAACATGTAAAAACAAAAAAAAAGTGCCTATGTCATGGCCACCTTCCAATCAAAGATGCAAAATTTTTGCCCAAATCAATTTGCTTCTTCATGCTTGAAATCTATCCCAATTTATAAACCCATATCTTGATCATTAGCATTCAAAGTTGGGACCCACTTTGAATAATGGTTTCATATGCCATGTTATTCACATCATTTTAATCCATTGCAACCATTTTAATCCATTGTTGCTCATAGCTATCAGTGCATTTGTCAACCTTACCATTTTGTATCAAACTTCATTGCAGTCATCACCAATGCCTTCAGAATATCAAGGCACACTTCTAAAGCAAATTTGGCCATTCCTAACATACTTTGCAACATTTTACACCATAAGGGCCTACATCTTCAATTGTGTGTAGCACCCGTTAGCCACAATTTCCATAAAAGTCAAAACCCAATCTCCTATGCTAGGATTGAGTCAGTCATATGCTTGTTCTCTATCCAAATTTGATAATACACAAACACCAACCAAGTATACGTGTGGATTGTTTCCATCTCCATGTGCAACCATTGGCATAAGTGAGAGCTTGCCATCTCACTCATGGAGCATATATCCTCTCAATTTACATTAATCCTTTCAACTAACCATGCACATAACTAAATTAGCCACCATATTATTGTTCTATTTTCCTCCTAGGTTTGGGATGCAAAACATTCCTAGTCCCAAGATGAATCTAAATATGGAAGGGTTTGATATTGTGCATCCAATTTAACCTTTTGTTGCTATCTTGATTAGAGTTCATCGGCAATCTTGATCTTGTCTATTCATACACCTAGTAACTTGAAGAATTTTTGAAACCTTTGATAAGGGAATGCACTTTTCTTCAAAATCAACTATATATTTAAATTAAGGATACACTAAAATCCAAGAAATGAAACTCAATTATAATGCAAAACACCACCCATCTGGAAAACAAGAGAAATATATATTAAATTTTGATGTCTATACAATATTTCTTGTATATTGCATCCAATAGATGCACTTTTTACAAAATATTCGCTTGCTTAGCTTTAGCTACTATTGCTGCTCTCCTCTAAGTTGACAAAACAGTGGGTTCATTGAAAGATTCTACAAGCTGCCTAGCATCATAAACACCTACCAAAGCACCCATAGCAGCAACCGCCATGATTCTTCTTGCTAGTTTCTCTCCAAAAGTAGATAATGCCAAGTCACCAAAATACACTTGCGCACAGACGGGGGTAAAGGCACAAGGGAGACTAGCTTTGAAAGTTCCCTGCACTTTATCGTCTCTTCCTTCCCATAAGGAGAGAACAAAGTATGGAAGCACACTAGGCTATGGCACTCGAACATTCCCATGTAGTGTCCTAGTGCTGAATCCACACCGATGCTGTCACCTCAACCCCCTTTGCATGTCGCAAACTTATCAACTTTGATGACATCCTGAAAATTGAGATAACATTAGTAATCTTCTCAATGCCAAACTAAGAACATAAATTCATTCATACTGACAAAATATCATGAACTTACAATGTGGGCAGCATCTTGTTCATCCATTCTCGGCCGAGTTATATTGATGGAGCTTTTGCTCTCATCAATTGTTGGAGGTGGTGCCGATGATGAGGCCTCTGCAGTATTCTCAAGTCTCTAGCATTTTTGCACCCTCTTTGCCTCCAATCTTTCCTGGACCTCATGGAACTCTGTCTCTGTAACTACTGCATTAGTAGAGTCATGCATTTCCTCCCACACAGTTAAGATCGGATGCTCCAAAGTGTTTGCAGGTGCCAAATCTGTGCACCTATCCAACCCCTCTTCTGGGTAACCTAAGTTACTACTACTCTTCCAAGTGGAGAGTGCCCCTAGTACTTCATCTTCTCTCAAATTTTTAATATATTGAATGTCAATCAATAATAAATATTCTCTATTTTCAATCAAAATATATGGAAGGGTTTGCATCAAAACTTTATCCGTCATACCTTCTTCCTCCTCTTTTTTCTCTCCTTCCTCCTCTTCCTCTTCTAGCTATCCTATGGGGGATGATGTCCCGCCTGCTTCGGGAACCACAACCAACTCTATCGTCTACTCTATTTCTGCTGTGTGCTTTCTCTTGTCCAAAGTTGCACTAGACCAATCTAGAGCAATGGCGACTTTCGCAACCACATCAGGATTCTCCTCAACGTCCACATCTTGCCCTGCTGCTAGATCTGTAAGCGTATCTCATGTAGCAAATACTCCGCACTACTTGATATCTTATTACTATAATTCCTTTAGTAAGTATACATAAAAAATGGTCTCCCTTCTGCAAACCCTCCCTAACATCCCACATTGGGTATATAATGTTATCAAGAAATCCATTTTCTAGGCCTTTGCATACCCACATGGTCTTTGTCTTGTAAATGAAGACTTATTTGAAAAAATAAATAAATGTAATGGAGGGCATGAACCAAGTAACACCCACATATTTTGAACCGAAAGTAAACTTCATTTGATGATTGAATATCTGATCTCATCTTCATTCTAAATGCATCTATAGAGAATGGATCAGGAAGAGGCCATTCTAGACTATCAAAGTTAGGGAGAGGAATAGGACGTAGGCTTCCATATGCACCTTCTCTTCGAGGAACTTGGTAACATGAATTATAGAAAAAAATACTAGACTTTGTTAAGGAGGCATCACTCCCGTCCTGAGAACATTAATTCCCCAATATTTGAATGGAAAGATTGAAATATTCCCGTGAGACTATCTAGAGTTTGGGTTTCAACTTCGGTAGAGGGAAAGATATCTACATAGAAAGCAAAGAAAGATGTTAATGGGCCAATCAATCTGTCTCTCTCACTCTCTACCTCTCTCTCTCTCTCTCTCACACACACAAACATACACACTTCTCTCTCTCTCTCTCTCTCTCTCTCTCTGTCTCTCTCTCTCTCTCTCTCACTCACTCTCTCTCTCTCACACACACACACACCTCTCCCTCCCTCTCTCTCTCTCTCTCTCTCTCTCTCTCTCTCTCTAATCTCTCCCCTCTACTATCTCCCCCTGACACCTCTCGACCCCTCCATCTCTCTCTCTCTCTCCCTCCCCCCCTCCCCCTCTACTATCACCACAAGACACCCTCTCTCAAAACACATGCTCACATACAATCATTAGAATACACAATTGAACTAAAAATGAAAAAAAGTCAATGTAAAAGAGAGATACAATTTGAAGGAAAGCAAGTTTGACTGCAAGATCCAAGTTCATGTCTCGAGCCATGTACACGTGTTGAACCTTCACCTTAAGTCCTTTTTTTGTATTACAAAGCCCAACAATGCGACCCTTCCAATGCTTCTCTTTCTTTGCTCTATCCTTTGTAGAAACCTTGAATGGACCTATTGCAGATGGTTGCATTGTGACCCATGACATTAACCTAAACTCTTGAAGGATCCAAATATCACTGTTGTCCTTCAAAATGTGACCCACACAAGATTGAATTGATAGCTTTGGCCTAGGGGAAGGGGAGTGTTTCACCATTGTAGAAATAATGGGAGCAAGCAAAGATAAAGAGGTTGGGAGGAGGAAGAGGTTGAGAGGAGGAAGAGGTTGGAAAGAGGCTGAGAGGAGGTTGAGAGGAGGAAGAGGTTGGGAGGAGGCTGAGAGGAGGTAGAGAGGAGGAAGAGGCTCAAAGAAAGGTGGGGAGTCAATGGGGATAGTTTGGGGAGACTCCTGGGAGGAGTTTGGGGTGCTAGGGACACTTTTGGAAAATTTCAATTTTTTTGAGGGAAAAAAAAGTCGTGGATTTGGGGGCCTACCAAGAGAGCCTAGGAGGGTATGGGGACCATCCAAACGTGAAAGGGGGGAGTAAATGCCTCAAGAGGCAGTTGGGGTAAGAGAGAGGCAAGTGGAAGCCTAGTGGGGACCAAGGAGGACTCTCCACCAATGAGAGGATGGAATCCTCCATTCTTTTAATGCCCAAGCCTTCCCATTGGCTGGTTAGCTAATCACAAATCTTAAGGGACTAATCCAAGAGGCCCTTTTTGAGTCCAAAATTCCCCTAATGAATTGTTTCTTCAAAGTTGCATCATTTCTACTGTCTTGCATTGTTCCAAAGGATATCTCACCTCAACCTTATGAAAGCTACTTAAATAGATCCCAAAACTTGACAAGCTCTTTGAAATCATGTCCTCTTACATACCATTATTGAGATATGAACAAAAGAAAGATTGATTTTCATGCAAAGCCAAGTGTACTACCTGGAAATCAATCTTATTTCAACCTTTCTCAAAGAATGTCGTCCAGTAGCTTGTTCTAAGCTTGAAACACCTTACATGATTCATGTTCATCTAGAACATTGATTTCCTTGAGTTTCTTCATGAAAATGATTTGAGATCACAATAGAATCTTAGATCAAAGAAGAATTGATGGGATTTTAATGAAAAGATCCCAAGATGGAGCAAGAAGAAGGTAGAGTGAATCTTGTTCAAAAATCTTGAAAGTTTTTGAAAGAATGAGAGTGAAATGGGAGGGAAATGCAAGGGAAGAAGGGAAATGACGAGATTTGTGCATGAGATTCCATCCCATGATAGGACAACAGAGAGAGAAGCTTCCCACCCAAAAGAAAGGGTCAGATTTGAAAATAGGGTTGAAGCAAGAGAAATTTGAAATGGATCTTAGAAATGAGGGAGAGGGAAGAGGAATGAGAGAGAATGGGAGGAGTGTGGTACTTGGATGGGAGGATTTGGTTTTAGGACAAATGGTGCAAGTTTAGTTTAGAACTAGGTTTTTTAGTTTGGTTACTATTCAAAAACATGATTAGAGAGTGGAGGTAGCAAGTGGGAGGCCTACATCAAACTTTGGGCCTTTGAATAAAGAAATAAAAAAGTCAAGCCATTTCCAATATTATATTGCCCTCCACTATCCAATATTTTACTTAGTTTTATTGACCTTATCCTTCCATGCCACTAGCCCAAGGGCTCTCTTATAGGGCCCCTTTTTTGGTGCAATTTTTTTTAAATGAATGATCCCAAGCCTAATATAAACAAAGTATAAATAGCACACCAACACTTGTGCATGCAATAGGCATTCAACTCCACGTTTACTATCCAAACGTGATCATAGAGTGGAGGTAGAAAGTGGGAGGACTACATCAAACTTTGGGCCTTTGAATAAAGAAATAGAAAAGTTATGCCATTTCCAATATTCTATTGCCCTCCACTATCCAATAAATTACTCAAATTTATTCACCTTATCCTTTCATGTCACTAGCCCAAGGAATCTCTTACAGGACCCTTTTTTAGTCCAAATTTTTTGTAATGAATGACCCCAAGTGGTCCCAAGCCTAATATAAAAAAAGTATAAATAGCACACCAACCCCTGTGCATGCGATAGGCATTCAGGTCCATGTTTACTATACATGGAGGTGATCCATCACAATTGTCCCCCCACTTTAGCACAAACCATGAATGTAGCTACTAACAGAGTTTTTGTGAAGCAAAATGTAGTTGAAGAAGGCGTAGAGTTTTTGTGAAGCACTTTCTGTGTTCTAGTTATGCTACTTTTTAGGCTCAATGGGAATATAAATCATGGAGGGACCCTTCTGAGCTAGAGTGCATACCTGGTCGACCTCCAACAAATGCATATGAACTCTACAAGTGTAACTTTGGTTGATTGGCATGACTCAAGGATCGGCTTGGCCTTCTCCAAATGGGTATCTCAGCAACATTTTAGGCTCTTTTCCTTCACGCAAAGAGTACTCAGAGTGCTATACCATTCTTCTCAAGGGTTGTGCATTGAGGGGAAAGGAGATCTATTCCCCAATGCAATCAATAGGCCATTCTTTTCAAGGCCATAGTGCCCTGTCACTTGTCCATAACTAGTACACTAGTCACTAGTCCAGAGTTGTACAATATATCCTTCCATAATATTTAATAAGTATCAACACATGATCCTTCCATATAGTATTCCCTCCAAAACTATTCATTATGTGCAATACCTTCAACCTTTTTTATCTAAATTTATACACCCACCAATCATAATCATAATTCATTTATTTGTGGTCTTGTAGTAGACATATATAAACTCATAGGACTATAAATTAAAATCTACTAATGCCCACTCGGTAGTCCCAAACATATTAATGTCTTCCATAGTGGGGTTCACAGTGATTGATGTCTGACCATATTTCAGGCATTGGAGAGGTCAAAGCTAGTACTGAACAGTATTGTTCCAGCAACATATCCTGCTTCCTCAAAGAAAGTAAGTTACAATCCACAACACAATCAGCATTCATAAAAGAAATTGAGGTGAAGGGAAGAATTCCTCTTACCACTCAAACATTCATATTCTAGAAATACAACGATGTCAACATATGTCCCTCATGTGGAGGTCTTTTTAATGTAAGGCTAGTTAATCACTCCGTAAGACATGCATATTCATGTCCCCATGTGATAGCCAATAGAACAAGAGGGGGATTGTCATTTTATCCCCCTTATAACTCTAGGGGGATTTTCTTTCCAATTATAGTCAGAGTGTTGACATCCTCAAAGAACACAATGATCCCCAAGGGTGGGTGTGTGTGTGGGGGGGGCCTCGTGCGCACATGTGTGTGTGCATGCATGAATGTGCACACGCATACATGTGTGTGCATGTGTGCATGCGCACACACATGTGTGTGTGCATGCATGAATGTAAAATTCCTATACATATATATGTGATGTGCATGCTATTAGGAAAATGTCAAGTAAAAACAGGGACGTGTACTTGGAGCTAGTAGTGGAAGAATTAAGGCATCTATAGAATGGTGTTGACATGAATGACATTCCTAAAGGTTCACACTACATGGCATACTAACATGGATGATTTATGATCATCCCGATCTCTCATTACGTTTATGTGTTATTTCATGCAGATGTGTCTTTATCTTAGCATTTGGTCCAAGCAAGCTTTTTTGAGCACGGTATATATTGTCTTTCGATAGCTGACAATTTTGTTGCAGCATTGTAGACCCATTTAGTCACAAAACTACCCCAAATGAATGCTATATTTTACTACCCATTTAACCACCTTGAACATCTTACCAATTCAACTTGCAAATATGTAATGTTTTTTTGGCATTCTAAATAGAAATATTGTTTATAAGACCCCTTTATTAACAATACTATTCTACATGTTTACTTAATTTTAGAATCCTCTCAACTAAAACATCCAGCATGCATACTTACTAGAAGGCCCAATTGAAATAAGGAAGCCCAAATTCCCTTTTAAACAAAGAAAGGGGTCTTTGGGCATGTTGTTTTCACATGGACCATGTGAAAAAAAGAGCCCCAAAAACCCCTTCTATCAAAGAAAGGGGTATTTTGGCCTCTTTTTTTCACATGTTCCATGTAAAAAAATGGCCCCAAGACCCCTTCTTCAATGAAAGTGGTTTTGGGCTACTTTTTTTCAAATGAAATAACCCCAAGAATCCCTTTCATCAGAGAAAGGGGTCTTCCATGATCTATGGAAAAAAAAGGAGCCCAAAGACCCCTTTCTTCAATGAAAGGGGTTTTTTCCTAGCTTCAAAGGCCTCATTTTTTTCCATAGTCCATGGAAAAAGGAGGCCCAAAGACACTTTTCTTGATGAAAGTGGTTTTTGGAGTGCTTTCATTTGAAAAAAAGCATCCCAAAATCCATTTTGATGAAAAAAGGGGTTTTTGGACTGCTTTTGTGTGAAAAAGAGCAGTCCAAAACCACTTTCTTTAAAGAACTGGGTTTTTGGGTTGCTTTCATGGACCTTTTTTTTTAGATGGCCCATGTGAAAAAATGGGCATAAAATATCCGTTTCGTCAAATATAGGAGTCTTTGGGCCTCTTCTTTTTAGATGGGCCATGTAGGAAGAAGAGAACCAAAGACCTCTACTTTGGTATCCTTTTTTCTCATGGGCCATGTAAAAAAAAGAGGCCCAAATACCCGTTTCTTTGACAAAAGTGATTTTTGGGCTGCTCTTTTTTACATGAAAGAAACCCAAAAGTCCCTTTCATTGAAGAAATGGGCCATGTAAAAAAGAGAGGACCAAAAACCCCTTTCTTCAACTTGAAATTGAGATTTTGGGCTATTTTCATGTGAAAAAGAGCATCCCCAAGACCCCTTTTGTTGGAGAAAGGGATCTCTACATGGCTCATAGACCCCTTTCTTCAATGAAAGGGATTTTTAGGCCACGTCCATGTGAACAAAAGCCTCCCAAAGACCCATTTCTTCAAAGAAAGGTGTCTTTGGGCATCTTTTTGTAAATTTCCAAATATGGGAAATGTAAACAAAATAGGCCCTATGGCGCCTTTATTCACAAAATGGGCCCCTATGCATGGCTTCATTTTGTGACCTCTGAGGTAAAAAAATACATTTCTTATTCAATTTGATTGGATCCTCTTTTGGTTTGCTCAAAAAATAGAAAGACCCTTACTTGTTTTCAATTAAATATGTTATTGAGTATAAGTATACTTTCTAATTGTTTGTAACAACTTTTTAATCTCTCCCCACAAAAGGTCATCACGTATACCTACGCGTGATAATGAATTGAATACTAGATATAGTAATGATTGATGAAAGTGGTGTATCAAAGTTACAAGAAGTTTCTACCAATGAACCATACCTTTCGATTGGGAAAAAGGAAGCATTTTGATAGTACTAGAGAAACAAAGAGATGTTGACCTAGTGCAGATCCAAAATATTGTAATGAGAAGTGGATTACCCTACAAAAGGCAGAGAGAAGAAATCTTTGGTGGTGGTTTGAGTTGTCATTTTCTTAACAAACATATATTGCAATAATCAAGATTGCTCAATCAATTGAGCTCCTCGCCCTTCAAGATTTTTATCATTTTGATCATACTTCTGTGTTGTACATCTTTTCCTTGTGCATGCCCATCTATTCTCAAATAATGAATGGTTGGGCATGGTCGCCTACTTCCTCTTCTTTTTCCTCCTCCCTCTCCTCCTTAGAGAGGTTTTCTAAAGGGGCTCTCAGCTCTATACGGGGTAAAAAGGGGCTTTACAAGGAGATCAAAATCTCCACAAGGATGTGGGACTCTTGGTCAAAATATTCTTGCAATTTTAAAGTTTGTGGGGGTGAGGAAACCAACAACACTGGGACATCTTGTCACTTGAAACTAGGCAAAGAGGGGGATTCCCTTTTGAATGTTGGTTGGGCTAGACTTATTTTGTTGAGCCAAATCCTCTCAAGTACTAGAGGATGAGGAAGAAGAGCCTCTAACTCATCCACATTGACAATCATAATAGGCTTGCGCAACCTTGAAGCACCAGGCGAGCCACCTTCTCTTAGGTACTGGATGAGGAGGAAGAAGAGCCTCAAAATCATCCACATCGACAATCCTCAATCTTGAAGCATCAGCCTATGTTGGCTATTCTTGTGCTTCACCCCTCAAGCCACCCTCCTAATTTTGGCCCTGGGGGAGCGACTATGTAAAAACCCGATATAGCATGTGTGATGCAAGGGTATTAACAAAACCCCCTACCTATACGAATTCTTATAACCTATGTACCCCTTATGTATGAAAATTTCATTTTTTGAATTATAAAACCCTGATGTATGCATATTTTGTGTAACTCCATAAAAATACAACACCCATTTCGTTGATCGCATGTGCTATCCTATATATTTCTCTGTGACCCCCCTAGGATTCTGGTTCTCCAAAAAGTCTGACTGGATGTGATAGAAATTGACTACGAGGAGGTTCTCTGACCATTTGACTTTGCCTTCGAGTCTTTGTTATATATTTTAGGGATTGATGTTCACCACATATTTGTAAATAGAAACATGTACATTGAGCTCATTATGATATTATGAGCTCTATCCATGCATATTGCAATCAACTCCATGCAACAATTCATTGTGATCGGATTATGCACCCCTATTGCCATTCTCTATTGCTTCAATATCAGTGTAGCTTATATAACCTCACACTTATAGATGTTGTGCTATTTTACCCCAATACTATATGACTATTGAATGTTGGAAAACATTTGTCACTATAAGATGCCTTGCTGTTGAACCACCTTGCCCAAGCCTTTCATTTTAGGAATGGTTTTCATCTACTGATGATGACCTGGTCATTAGGTCTATATATTGCCTTTTTCAAAATAATTCATTCAAACTCCTTTTTTGGTGACTCCCAACATGCACATAATAAAAAATCTTCTTAATAGGTAGAATGGAACCCGTTGAATGGATTTCCTTCATGCTCTTGAGATATAATCATGCCATCTCATTGATGTGTGCCATTAGCCAAATGGGTAGTCAAACTTCATCAACGCGTTCCTTGCACCTTGCCATCAACCTACTTTAGTAGATGAGGGTAACACAGTGATGAGGAGTTCCTTGGAGATGATACAGGCCATGACAAATTGAAGGAAGTAATGAAAACTGGTGAAAATAAAGGATACTAGTAGTGAAATGAAGTAGGCTAATAGAAATTGGGAAAAGTTTTGATACTAAGCTCAAACAAGGAAGTGTCAAGATTTCTCTTACTCTTCCTTTTAACAGAATCCAAGTGAAACCGTTAATCTTCATGATTAGGGATTATGATGTCCATCTCTTTTACCCATAAGGCCTCATAATCCCCTCATCAAACTAAGCAAGCGTTATGTTTTCTCCCTTATGCCTCATAAGTTCCTCATTAATCTAAGGAAGCATTATGTTTTCTCCCTTATTCTAGGAAAATACAAATTAAACAAGTTTTTGATCAAGGTATCTTGATTCTCGGGATTTCCCCTTTGAATTCCAATTTCTCAACCATCATGAGTTTAACTAGTGTCATTTCTATATATTTCATTTCTATAGATTTCATGAATCTTCTAATGTAGGATCTAGTTTGAAAGATTCTTTTAGAATATTAAAATCAACCACCAAATATTTTCACAGAGATAAAATAAAATTTTCTTAGTTAAGGTAGGAATATAATGCATTTTAATAAATTGGATGTGTGGGAGCATGCATGTGTGTGTGTGTGCACATAGGCATCACTTGTTTTTAAGAACATTCAAATCAACCAAAGATTTTCATGAAGGTCAAACAAATTGTCTTGGATTAAGGTAGGAATAGAATGCATACTAATACATTTGGGTTATGTACTTTTTAGGTTCAACAACCAATGAAGCATTTCCATGATGAGTTATTTCTTATTTTATATTTGATTGTTGTACTTTCACAAAGATGTGGAAGGCTCCTAGAAGCCCTATTATGGATGTGGAAGGCTCATAGTAGCCCTATTATGAAAGCTAGAAAATATGATGAGACCGTGTTTGTGATGCTCAAATATTTTAAAGGAAACTCTCTCTTTATTAGGGATGGAGTATTTGCATCCATGACATACACCCATTGTTTATGCACTTCTAAATTAATTGAGGAAGGAGCACAACAAAAGCTACCTTTGTTCATGGTTTGAAGTCAAGAGAATTGTTATTGACATCATAGAATAGTGATAATGGCAATGCCTTTGATAACTTCAAACCTTTATGTTAGTGCAGGAATTTACATATATCCAAAGAAAGTTTATGGGAGCTATGAGGGAGACCACCTATTTCCTTACTTGGAAGAAATGAAGAAGCCTCCCAATTTTCAAGAGGACATTAGAGAAAATCATATTGTCTAACAATGAATCACATCGCATCATATCTTTAATATAGATCGTCAACTAGTGATGCAAGATCCATGGAACCCTATTCTACCAAAAACTCCATAAAAGAACTAGAATTTAATGATGTGCTAGAACACAAGAAAATGGAATGCGATGAGTTTCAATGCATACATGACAAATTTGATATTGATTTGAAAATGCAAATATTGGAATCCTTGTAAGAAAACCCATGGAGTAGAGGTGAGGTGGTTATTATGGATATCGATCCAACTTGAGCTTATTACAAACAATTGTATTGAAAATCAAATAACAGATCGTGTTGAATTCCTTATAATTCCATATTGCAAGATTGCGCAGAGAAAGGGGATTGAGGACAATAGAGTCAGTATACTTTTTGCTGATGTCCTTCTTATTTGGAGAGACTCTCCTATTCTTGTGGTAGAACGTTATGACTCAATAACTTAAGCACTTAGACTATCTCTCCTTTTCTTGCATTCTATTGAAGACCATAGAACAACGAGTCCTGAAAAAGTACAACGAGTCATGAGTTGTCGTTTGCAACAAGTTAAGTAGAATTTTTGCTACTCCTAGAATTTAATCAATTTTACAATCTTTTGGTGATATTAAAGAAAGAGAACTAATTTCATAACTTTTGCAAACTAAGTATACTTTTGATTATTATTTTTTAATGTACATATTGCTAGTTTAAAGGTGGGATTTTAATGCATGACTATAATACATCCTTTACTTAGAATTACAAAAATATGCTTTATTTTCTACAATAAATTAATGAATTTCATATCAATCATTGTAGTTCATCCCAATATTTTAATTAGAGCATATTTTTAACATTAAGATAAATAAGTATATGGACTCCATGCTCATAGAAGAGAAACCTTAGGGGTGCACTACTAAGAAACCCTAGGTATCACGTGCATTCAAGTGGTATTTAAAAAACCCCTCAACTAAAATTTTCCCCCCAATAAAATTACCCCTTAGGGGCCAATTGATTTGGGAAGAGAGAGAGAGAGAGAGAGAGAGAGAGAGAGAGATCACTCATAATAGAAAGGAGTAAACATAGCCTAAAATAATTGGAGGGATACGTTTTTTTTAAAGTCTAAGGAGAGCATTGCTAATAATTAGCAGTTGCCAAAATTAATGAGGAAACTCAGCCAATTGATTATGGATCCATGGAGATGGTGCAAAAACCAGTCACACGACTGGTGGACTATGCTTATTCTGATGAGCACATAGAGGAGGCCTCTAATATCAACAAATAAGGCTCCAAAAAAGATGGTAATACACTTGCCAAATCAGCCCAAGAACCTTTGAACAAAACCTGTTAAATTCCTTCATTATCTATACTTAGGTTCAATGATATTTTTGATGCAAGCTGGCCAGGCATTCTATGGATGGGACTAGGTGAGTCATTGTAAACTATAGGATTCTTACAAAACGCTTGAAAAAGGAAGTGAAGGATTGATACGTTGTGACACAACATGAAAGATTATTACGAACACATTTGAAAAAGGAATTCAAGGCTTCACACTTACACAGAGCATGAAAGCAATCCAAGGAACCTTCTTATTCAAAGGAGCTCCTTTGTATCTTTCTCCCTTCATTTGACGTCACGGATCTTCTCCTTCTGCTTGCTTGTTCTATTTAAAGTATTTATACTAATTTCTTTTACTTTTTATTTTCCTTACATCAATAGCAGGCACACTTTGTGGTCAAATTCCAATAGCAAAAGCTTTAGGTGCAATAGCATTGCTAGCACTACTTTAAACTTTTCCAATCTCATATAGAGCACTTTTGGATGAAAGGTATGCACTGGGTGACTCCTTTCTATTGCCCTCTTCAAGACTGTTTACTAGTTTCCCTTGATCCATTCCTCATCGGTTTCCCTGATTCTTTTTATTTTTAGTTCTCTAGGAAGAACCTAAATAGGTATTGGAATTGCCTTCAAGTTTATGTAATGTTCAACATGCTTCTAATCTTATATGCATATTGATTATTCTCCTATCAAATGTTGGAATTGCCTTCAATATATATAATGGTCAACATGTTTTTAAGTTTGATATGTACAAGTGTGATTACTAAATAATGATTTTCCTATCAAATGTTGGAATTGCCTTCAATATATGTAATGGTAAACATGTTTTTAAGTTTATTTGCCTATTGAATTGGAGCTATAATATGAATTTTGATAAGTAATTTGAAATTGTACAATCGCTATATTATGTCTCCATGCTTTTTTAATCTACAGTTTATTAATTGATTAATAATATGTATGGATGAAGTTGGTGTGAGATAAAATTTCTATCATGGTACTTGTATGTGATACATGCATGTGGCCAAGATCAATCTTATTCCTTTAACTTTAATTAATTAATCAAACTTCTCCATGAATATTTTAATACACCATTTTGAGCTCTTGCATGTGTTTGGAAAAATCCAGATACTGTATTCATAGTAGCATAATCAACTTCATAGAATAGGAGGAAAAATAAGAAATTTTTTGTTTAGCTCTTGCAATGGCCAGCAATTGGAGCATGCATCTCTTTGTTATGGAAGGATGCAAATGAAAAAACAAATACAAAACTACTTACCTTTTATGATTTCAAAATCATGAATTAGAATTGAGACTTGCACTAGTCTCACAAGAACTAAATGTATTTATATGCAGATAAGGTAGGGGGAGAAATATGTTTAAAAGGTTGGGAAGAAATTCAAGAATGGTAGGCCATAAAGGATATGACATAATAGCTACTTGATTATTACTAATATAAAGAAAAAGTTATAAGGAAATAAAGAACCAAAAGGTCAACATGGGTGCAAAGGATCCAAAGGAGGACATGATGAGATGAGGAAGGTAGGGAATTGAGGCTTAGGTAGGAAGAAGAAATGTCATAAAGGAGGATTCTAGAGAGCAAGATGTTCAAAAAGATAAGGTAGAAAAATGACAAAGTAGACAATTGAGGGGGATGGGCAGGTGGGGTGGAAATATGGGAAAAGTAGGCAAGGAGATGAAAACAAAGAAAGAAAATGTCTTAACTGAGCAAAAGGGAGAACAATAAGAGCCACAAGAGTGGGGATCGATTGGAAGACATATAAGCAATCATCGATGAAATCAAGGGATAAGGGAAGTGGGTGGGGCGTTTAAATGGTTTGCTTGTGGTATTTCTTTTATCAAGGAAAGGTATAATAGAACTAGATAAGACAACTGAAAGGTATCGTGGATCATTTGTGTGCATGTGCATGTGCATATGCATGTGCATGATTGTGTGTGTGTGTGTGTGCATTGTGTGTGTGTGTGTGTGTGTGTGTGTGTGTGTGTGTGTGAGAGAGAGAGAGAGAGAGAGAGAGAGAGAGAGAGAGAGAGATGGTAATTAGAGCTCTCTATATTCTTGGTCTTTACAAAGGGCCTACCAAATTGACAATTATGTCTCCGATGACCTTTGCAACCTATTGGCCGTTGGTTGTTTGCACATGAATGCCTCGTGGTGCTGTTTGATTATGTGGAAAACACTATATTGTATTTCCAATGTTGTTACCTCATGCGATTTTTTTGGAGGGCTTCTTCTTTGACTTTTTCATGCTTTCTTAAGTATGTTGAAAACTATATCGTGGTGTTGAAAACACTATATTGTATTCCCAATGCTGTTACCTCTTAACATGCAATTTTTTTGGAGGGCATCCTCCTTGACATTTTAATACTTTCTTAAGTATATGCAAAGGGCTTATTGTCAAGGTAGTGGCCCACTAAAAATCACATTTTCTACTTTTGGATCCTCTCTAGATACTCTCCTTCAAGTCCATTCCCTTGAGCAACCCCGTTCAACATGGGCAGTTTGCCATGGATGTATGTGTAGAGGGGATGTCGAGGTGGATGTATGTGGTGATGTGGAGGTGTGCATGTGGCGAAGTGGATGTATTTGTAGAGGGATGGTGACGTGGAGAGGTGCAGCTGGGTGGAAGGTGGGTTACATGTACGGTGAAGGAGAAAGGACGGTTTGGAGAGTGACGATGGTGACGTGGAGACAGAGAGTGTACTACTTTTGGGGTGGCGAAGCTTCGTGGAAGCAGAGACGAAACTTCGGCGAAGGGCCGCGAGTCATCGGTATCATCTTCATCTTCGTTCTTCCGTCGTCTTCACTTCTTCTCGACATCCTTATATATCACCTCTCCGCTCTTTCACCTCCTCCAAATCCTACCTTCATCAGTCTCGTCCTTCCTGCCCATCATCATGAAGCTCCCCAAATTCTTCCCCTCTCGCTCCCCCTCCCCTTCCTCTCCCTCCTCCCCCTCCAAGCACCTCCCCTCTCCCTCTCACATCACTGAATCCCCCTCTCCTTCCTCCCCCCTTCGCCGCTCCGGCCCCGCCCTCCCGCATATCCCCCCCAAGATCCTGCGCGAAACCGAACTCATCTTCTCGCAGTTCGACGCCAACCGTGATGGGAAGATATCAGCTGATGAACTTGCGGCCGTCCTGAGATCCCTGGGCGACAATACCACGCAGGAAGAGGCTGCGTTGATGTTGCGCGAGGTAGACTCCGATGGGGATGGGTTCATCGATCTTCAGGAGTTCATCGAGCTCAACACAAGGAACCTTCAGCAGACTGGCGAGATGGCAAGCGTTGATGAGCTGGTAGCTGCTTTCCATATGTTTGATTTGGATAACAATGGATGTATCACAGCAGAAGAACTGCACTCGGTTCTCATGAATTTGGGAGACCACCAATCCACCTTGGAGGACTGCAGGCGAATGATTAGTAGTGTGGATCGCAAGAACGTTGGCCATGTGGATTTTGATGATTTCAAGCTCATGATGAGCAGGGCCTGATAAACCTACGTGCAGAAAAGCACGCAGAGTTTTCGCCTTCAAGCTCTCAAACTGCCCAGATTTTTCGACGAGATCATCAAGCTCGTACTTGTAGATAGCCGTTCAGGTAGTTGAACAAACCCTTTCAACTTGCAGACTACAGAAACGATCCGTCAACCAGCCAACTGAGCTAAGGTGAGCCGCAGAAAAGACCAGTGGAGCAACCGCATGCCACAAACTTCTCAGCTCTATAAGTCAAGCAGTTAATTATGTTACGCGCTTCGGCAGAGTTTTGTACACTGTTTGTACATATGGGAATTGGTGATCCTTGACGCTTCAATTTTCTTCAAGTGTAATTATCTTCAATAAAATAAATAAATATATATCTTCAAGTGCAATTATGCGTTTCCCTTATATTTGCTTTTCGTACTTAATTTCTTATATTGAAAGTGGTCTACTCATATATTACTCAATTTCTTCCACAAGAGATGCCTTCTTAATTTATTGATGGATCCCATTTTCAATACTGAAACATCATCGTTGCATTCTTTCTCTTGTATGCATGCATCATAGTATTACCACCTGGATGATTCCTAGATGAACACATGCCATTTGATCCAACTGGTATGTCCAAATAATCAAGAGTGGCATTCAATTAATCAAATTCAATAGCCCTTGAGAGGGAAAGTTCCATATTGACAAGTCACATTTGTTTTGGTGGCATCATTCACCTACCAAACCATTGTGCTGTCAAGCAATTCCATGTAAACCATTGTAGTGGTCACAAACAATTCCATGTAAACCACCATGGTGGGTGAAATCATATGGTATCAAACTTCAATTTCTCTTTTATGCATGCATCCAAAAAATCATGAGTTTCATTCAAACAATCCGAATTTAAGAATCCAATAATTCAGGGAGTGGCATTATATTAATTGTTGGGTTGCCAAACCAAAATTGGGCAAAATTTATCATGCATGCCAACTAGGTGGTTTCATGCCCATAGATGTACTATCAAATTAAGTTTTGATGACTAGTAATTAACTTCTCACTCTACTTAATCACATGTAGGCTTGGTAGGGCCTCAATCTTCATGCAAGTCCAATGGTTATTACTTGATTCATGTGTGGAAATCATAGTTGCAATTAGCATCATCATTACATTGTTAAGTTGATTGCACCCTTGCACATGTAGCCATCTTACTCCCTTCATGCATGTACCCATCTTACTTCATTGCACAGTCCCTTGTCATTCTCAACCTTACTCCCTTGTACTCGTCCATATTGAACTTCCTACAAATTCTATATCCTCCCCCTACCCTCCCTAATGGATCCCTCAGATACACTGATCCTAAAAACCCATCCATCCCCTCCCCAATAGATCCCTCTGGATGCAATGAATTCTAAAAAATGCTAGCTAGCCCCTCCCAAAAGGATTCCTATGAAATTGAGTTGCAAATCTTGCCATCCAACCCCTTCCCAATGGATCCCTCTAGACACATCGAGGTTTGAAACTCGGCATGCAACCCCTCCCAAATGGATCCTCTAGACACATTGAGTTCTAATGCTTGCCATCTAGCTCCTTCCATCTAGACAGCATCCAACCCCGCCCAAATTTAACCCTCTAGACACATTGAGCTCTAACTCTTGCCATCTAACTTGTCCCATCTTGAAATGTTGACACATACTCCCATCCAACTTTAGATGCCCTATATGGGTTCTCTTGTCAAGTTCACCAAAATGATGAAAGAAGTGAATATGAAGAAGGGGTATTCACAAGGAATCCTAGTTGAAAAGGTCCTTGGCATCCCTAGAGGTAGTTTGCAAGATTGTTACTTGGAGAAGGCATGGAGAAAAAATGACCTTATAGATTTATTCCTCAAAGTATGGACTTTTAGATTTATTCCTCAAAGCTCACATCCTTAGAGATGGTGGAGTCAAGGCTTGATATTGCAACCAAATGTTTAGGCTATTTTAAAGAAGACCAGGCATTGATTTCCTAATACAAGAGGAACCGTGAAGTTCTAGCAGGTTGAAGTAGTAGTAGAGGAATTGAATATGTGTTTGATCTCTTTCTCAAGGGATATCTCCATGACATGCTGACAATTTGACAAATGTAATGGATGGAAAGCCCAAACTAACATCTAAGGCTGCCAAAGTATGATTGCACCAAATGGGCACTTGCCTAATACAAAATTTTAACAATACAACAAGGACATGAGGAAGCTATAGAGGGAATCCAATCACTACATAAGAAGATCCTTAGGGAGGCTACAGAGTCCAAGATAGAGTAGTCATGAGCCTAATCAAGAGAAGCTAAACAATGGCCAAGAAATAAAGGTAGAGAAGAGAATACGCATACAGGTAGGTCAAGTACCTACATCGATAGCTTGAAGACACTAGAATGGATGAGGGCTAAGTAGAGGCCAACCTAGACTAATGAGAGAATAACTTGATGCCCAGAGAGGAAAAAAGGACAGTCTTTACCTAATGGCTCTGCAAGACATAGGATGTATTAAAAATTGAGAAAGATGATCTTACAGGCTAGATGAGAAGAAACAATGCACAAACTAGAGCAATGAAACAAGCGCTACAAGAGAGCTTGAAAGCCAAGAAGAATGCAAATAGGAAAGAGAGCAGAAAGGATGCAGATTGGAAAGAGAGCGACCAAGGGTCAATGTTTGCTTGGGTGTAGCCAATCGTGGAACTATTTTCGAGGCCATTTTGGAGCTGCGATGCGATGCACTTCTGGGTGAATATTTGAATTTTGCATGGACCAGCTCTCTCGTCGAAAAATTTCCTGATGTCATGAACACGCACTGGTGTAATAATGAGACGAAATCTTATCATGGTCAGTAGTGTAGAGCTCGACACATGGCACTATATGCATTTACTCATCATCACAGAGACTGTTGCTCTGCTTTGGCCTGACTACATCATGCAGCCTTTGCCTTGTCATGTTTGCTTGTGTAGCTTCGCCATCTATCACTGTGCAACACATTCTTTTGCTGCGCTGACCACCATGCTAGTTCGAGCACAACCACGTTGGCCTAACAACAGTACAAAACTTTTGCCTTGCCACCTATCATTACGCAGCTTCGCTACGCAACACAATCTTTTGCTGTGTTGACCACCGTGTTGGTTCAAGCAATAATGTTGGCATGGAAAGACCACCACATTGGCATGAAGATCACCATGGCATACCACTGTGACATGCCAATCTCTAATGGAACCCCTCAAGGTCCATATCCACAACCACCGCGCTAGATGTCGGAGCTATTTTCTTTCTAAACCAAGAAAAATAGTATTATTTTGGAGATATTTTAGTCGTATTACTCCTTGTGCAATAATTTCTCAACCACTACACAAATTCTTGGAGCTATTTTAGTTCCAAGCTAAGGAAAATGTAGCATTTATAATTTAGTATAGTTTCCTTGCAACCACCATGCTGGTTATTAGAGTTATCATAGTTCTAAAGCACCGCGCTAGTTATTGGAACCATTTTCACTATAGTAAGAATAGTTGTTTCAACAATTTCTTGTGCAACGATCCCTATCGTTGCAGTAAAATGTAAACGAGGGCAGAAGTATGCCATTTGTTCTTCATTAGAGCCACTTTCACTGAAGTAATAGTCAACAATAGTTTTGGCGATAATGGTACTACATCGAAATTGAAACAAAAGAAATTACATCCGAGGGTTTTTACAATAATAGTATTACATCAAAATTGAAACAAATAAATTACATCTGAAGCAAACATTTAAGAAAACATATTACATACAAAGATGTAGCACTTTGTTTTTGTGACACTTCTTTAAGCACTTGTCAACACCACCACTGTGGCAGGAGTAGGTGTCAATTTTTGCCCTTGTTAGCTCTTTCTTACACTTTTGACTTGGTGCCTTGTATGCAGGGGACAATACGAGGACCTCATAGTACTTAGTGATATCGTAGGTAGGACTTTCTTATAATTTTGACCTGGAACTCCTCGTATGCAGGGGACAATACGAACACCTTGTAATTGAAATAATCTTTTTCATAGCAACTTCAAAAGTCAAGGCACTAGAAAAGGAAACTCAACTTGGAGGTGAGCTCAATCAAGCACAACATTCGACAGTGGACATGGAACTCAATATGGTGGTGAGGTCCAGCACACTAACGCATGCTCTCAGTGCATTAGAGCTGATCACCAAGTTGAGTTCCTTCCCCAATGTGGAAGGTTGTGTGCAATTAAGATAGGCTCAACACCAAGTTGACTTCTCTCCCAATGCCTCATGGAACAACGACGACCCATTTCCCTTGGCTCCCCATCCTGCAACATGGTTGGTCATGAGGTTTTTCTTTCAAGTCTTTCAAGAAATTGCCTTCTTCATAGCAACTTCTTTCTTGAGGCACTAATGGGGTTATAAAAGAAATGCTTCTTTCAAGGCCCCACTGGCAGAGAGAACTCAATGAAGACCCGTTTTCCTTGGCTCCCCATCTTGCAACTCCCTTGGTCATGGCTATGGCTGGTGGAGTGTTGCAGGATGGAGAGCCAAGGCAAACAATGGATCCCATGACTTGGGCAGCATTATGAAGGGGCATCGAGCTTGCAGTAGAAGATTCATCATAGGGGTAGAAGGGGGCTTGGAGGGAATGTGGAAGGGGGTATGAGAGAAATTTTCCTGGGTGCGGTGAATTTTTTCTCTGCCCTTAAGGCCTTTATATAGCTAGACTTGCCGCCCTCCCACTCTTTCCCCCTTCGTTTCTTGTGTCAACTGTGCGACTCTAGGTGCCTATCACTGCTAAGAGTACACAATCCACCAGCTAGATTTTGCTAGTAGCCCAGCCTAGCATAGGCAGTCATCTACATCATTGTCTTGCCATGCTAGAATTTCTTGGTCATCGGAGCCAAGATCATAATAATTCAATGGGATGAGGGGGGAGGGGTGGTGGCATGACAAAATATGAAAAGGGGAGAGGAGAAGAGTGGAGACAAGGAGCTAGAGAGCACACCACAAATGGCTAACTTTACACTAGATTTAGTTGAAAATGTAGAATATATACAAACCCATTTAGGGTTAGGGTTAGGGGATCTAACCCTTTCCTTTATAGCACTCTATTGGGTTAATGCTATGCACATATGATCACATGATGGTGCTACACACACGTGATCACATGATGTTGAGCATGAACTCTCAACACCTTCCATCAAAATCAACATCATGAAGTAGGCCTTCCCTCAAGATGATGATTCTGGGGAATCGAAGAAGGACTGAGCATTACATTCCATCACACCCCTTTAATGGGAATGTCCTTCCTCTGCATCAAACTAAGAGCTAGTCGGTGTTTCTCAAATAGCTCTTTATCGAGTGGTTTAGTAAAGATGTCTGCAATATTCTCTTTGCTATCACAATGCTGCAGTGTGATGTCACCAAGTAACACTCTTTTTGTTATGAAGTGCTCTCTGACATCAATGTGCTTTGTCTTGGAGTGATATACTAGATTCTTGGCCAATGCTTGAGTCGATTGATTATTACAGTATATTGTTGTTGGCTTTGACTCATCAAAGTAGCCTGATTCTGGCAATATTCTTCTGAGCCATATAGCTTCACATGCACTGTAGTGAGTGCCCTATATTCTGCTTCAGTCAAAGACAAAGAAACAATTGGCTATTTGTTTGAAAACTATGATATAGCACCTTAACCAAGGAAAAATGCATATCCCTATGTCGATCTTGTGGTCTTATGATCTCTATCATAGTCACTGTCATAGTATCCATGCAACTGTGGATGACTTCCTCTGTATTCTATTCCAAATTGTCTTGTACCTGTGATGTATCTCAAGACTGTTTTGGCTGCATTCCAGTGAGACTTTTGGATTTGCCTAAACTGTGCTAGTGAGCTTACTGCATAACAAATATCTAGCCGTCTGATAGTCAGATATATAAGATATCCAATGAGCTGCCTGTAGTATCTGTCATTGACTATAGGATTTAGTAAGTTACAAACTCTATTCCATGGGAGTGGCTTCAATCTTGAGATCTACCATATGAAACTTCTTTAGGAGACTATCAACATACTTGAGCCGACTCATGAATGTGCTATCTGAATCTCTCTAAGAACTCATTCCAAGACAATAATGCATAAGTCCAAGATCTTTCATGTCAAACTCTGCAGTCAAATAAGTCTTGTTTTAGCTTTCTGATGAAGCTATCCCTGCTTCCGGTCACAATCAGATCATCTACATACAAAAGTGCAATAGTAATGTCTTCCCCTTGAACTTTGTAGTAGAGAGTATGATCTGCATTGGATTTCATGTATCCCAGATCAGCAAAATACTTATCGATTCTGTTGTATCAACTTTTGGGTGCTTTGGGCCATAGAGACTTTTTTTGAGATGGCAAACCTTATTCTATTTTCCTGGTTCAACATAACCTGCTGGTTTTGCATGTAGTCTTCCTCGTCTAGATAACCATTGAGAAATGCATTCTTGACATTGAGCTGATACACATTCCATCTATTGAGTGTTGCTAGTGATATCAAGAATCGCATGGAATCCATCTTTGGTACTGGAGCATAAGTCTTATCATAATCCTGACCATATTGCTGTGCAAATCCTTTTGCAACTAGTTTGGCTTTGTATCTTTAAATACTTCCATCTGGATTATACTTCACTTTGTATACCCATTTGTTTGCTATGGCCTTCTTTCCTAGTGGAAGGTCGCATAATTTTCAAGTATTATTCCTATACAAAGCATCCATTTCTTCATTCATAGCAGTTTGCCATTTTGGCTTCTCTACTGCATCTTCGAGGTACATTGGCTCTTCAGTAACCATGATGGTAGTCATAAGAGCATAGTTGGTGGTTTCAACCTGAATTGCTTTGCCTTTCTGAGCATATGTCAATCTGGTTGGAGGTCCGCTTTCCCTAGTAGACCATTTGAGCTGCTGTGGCTCTGCTTGGGGTGTTTTTAGGGCACTTCTTGCTCTTCTTCATCAACATTTTCTATAGATGACTGTGAAGTCAAGGCTTCCATATCCTGTGTATTTGAGGTTTTCCATTCTAATTCCTCATCAAAGATTACATCTCTGGAGATAATGATGTTGCGGTTGATGGGAACATACAACTTGTATGCTTTGCTTTCTTCATTGTAGCCAACCATGTGTTGGGGTAAAGGCCAATGGCCTAGTATATACCCCTTTGTACCATACATACATAATAAGAGCTTACCTTGATCTGGGTGAGTTAGCACCCACAATTTCGGTGATCTTCCTTTCTTTGTTGCTCTCTGATAAGACCTCCTCTCCATCAACTAGTATCAGAGCTTGGTTGAGCGAAGCCAACAAGGAGACTATAGCATTGCGGTGTTACTGTGCCAAGAGTCCAAACTTGTTGCGTGGAGTCTCCTACTGCCCGTGGGCTGCCCCTGGGAGCTGTATTTCGACATATACTAGCTCGTTACTATTTCAGCCGTATATATCAGGTTGCCTCGATCGTTTCAGCAATCTATTGCCTTGTTTGAGCAGGAGAGAAGGAATATTATCTATCTACGGTTAAAAACGACCTGCTGCTTTGTAATTCCAGCCACTAGAAGTTGCTTTTTTGGGGCCCGAAAGCAAAAACGTCTTTTGCCTGTGGCAGACTCCAGTTGATCAAAGGCGGCTGGTACATTTAGATTTCAATTGGGTTTATGCCTTCAAGTTGATGCATATCAAGACAAAGGTTGGCTGAAAGTGATTGCTTACAATTGATGCATTTGTTTAGCTAAGAAAGTGAGCATAAGTGAGCAGTGTTTTTCTGAAACTGTCTTGTATCCCAAGAAGGGATTATTTTTTTGTGAGTGCAATACTCTTCCCACTAAGGGAATTTTTTGGACAACAATTTTCAGAATTGTTGGGCTATTTCATTAGAGTTTATGCCTCAAATGCTTTAGGAAAAGTTGGTGATTGGCAGTTTGCAGTCTTGTGACAGCAGTAAAAAGTGAGCATGTGGCTGTTTTCATAAGTGAATATCAGAGAATCCATGAGGAATTGTCTTCTGAGTTGAACTAAGAAGTTTTAGTTTTTTGGACAATCTACAATCTTGTTTTTGAAAGCGTTTCAATTCGAGAGTTAGAGAAAAGTTATGATGCCCCGTATGCCCATGATTTACAGTTTTGACAGTTTATAACAGCAGCTAGAAAAAGTGAGCAGGGGGCTACATTCAGCAGTGAATATCGAAAAATTCATAATGAATTTGGACTTGAAGTAAACTAGAAGTTTGTAGATCTATTGCTTTTCTACAACTTTGGTGTTTATAGCAAAGGCAACTGAGTTACGGTTGGGAAGATATTGATAGTTCAAAACAAGCCAAAATTGTTGCAGACTGTTATTACAGCAGTAAAAGTTTGCAAGTGGTGGTCTCCAACAGCAGATATAAGGAAATCCGTAAGGATTTTGGACCTGTTATAAACTAAGAAGTTGTAGAGTTTTCTTCAAGCTACATTTCTTCTCTTTACACTTTTTGCATCGGAGCTACCGTGCAAAAGCTATTGGCTAGTTTTGGGATGCCCTGAGGTCACTTACAACAGAACATGTATTTGTGACAGTGACAGTGTGGCTGTTGTCATTGCAGTTGACATTTTCTTTTTGGGCTTGAGTTTGGTACATTAGTGTAGTGTATCTTGTTTGTTCTATCATCCATTGTGATGGGTTCAGCATCAAAGAATGCATTGTTTAACATTGAGAAGTTGGATGGCACAAACTTCTCCTATTGGAAGGAGCAAATCTACAATGTTATGGTACAAAAGAAGCAAGTAAAGCCTAAAAAATGCAAAGGCATAAAGCCAAAGGATTCGAAAGATGATGAAGAGTGGAAGGAATTGGATGAGCTTGCACGCTCCACGATCATGCTCACACTTTCAAAATCGGTGTATTTCAATGTGAAAGATATTGCAGGTGGTGCCTATGGTGTGTGGACAAAGTTGCATGATCTTTATGAGAAGTAGAGTGCCGCTTGTCAAGTGTATTGGCTAAAGAAACTCATAGATCTTCGCATGGAAGAAGGGACTTCAATGTCTAGCCATTTAAATGAGTTCAACACAATTTTCAGTCAACTTTCAAGTCATAAAATTGCCTTTGATGACTCAGTTAAGGCAATGTTCTTATTGGTCACTCTTCCTGAAAGTTAGGACACTTTTAGGAATGCTATAAGCAATTCAGCCCGTGCAGGAGGCCTGACAAGAAGTGATGTTGAGAGTAGCCTTCTCACTGAGGAGGTAAATAGAAAGAACAATGGTGGAACTAAAAGTTCAAGTGCTCTCAATGTGAGAGGGAGGTCATATTCCAAGGGGAAATACCACGACAGAAATACAAGCAAACCTAGAAGCAAATCTAGAGGAAAATCCCATGCCAAAGAGGATTTGGAGTGCTTCTATTATGGGAAGAAAGGCCATTTCAAAAAGGATTGCTACAAATGGAAGAATGATAAAGGCAAAGGCAAAGCTAATGTGCAGCCCAAGAAGGAAGAGAAATCCACAGTAAATATAGAGGAAGTGAATGCCATAAGTAACAATAGTGATGAGGGTGACATTCTTTATGCCTCTATGTTTGAGCATGCTTTTCTTGTGACTAGTGATGATGCATTGTCATAGAATTAGATACTAGACTCAGGAGCATCTTTCCATGTCACTCCACATAGGGAGTGGTTTACCATTTATGATGCAGGAAGGAAAGGAACCGTGAGACTTGGAAATGATTATCCATGTGACATTGTTGGAGTGGGAGATATCCACTATAGTTAACCTAGGCTTTGCGCTGCTCCTAAATGATGTGCGCCATATACTGACTCTTAATTTGATCTTCCTCCATCCTTATAAATTTCTCCTGTTGGAATTGAATAGATTCTTCTAGGCTCATCTTTTCCACTGCAATCCACAAACTGGAAGAGATAAATTCCATGGGCACCACTGCTTCTATGCGGTATCCTAGCCGAAAAGTGTCATGCCGGTAGTGATATTAAAAGTAGTCCGGTATGCCCAAAGTGCTAAGTAAGTTCGGTATCCTAGTGTCGTTGGTGTTCTGAAATAGTCATCTTGGTATCCTAGTCAAGTTTTGTATCCTAGTCCCGTCGATGTTTTGAAACAGTCATCTTGAGGATCCTTTTCATGGTCTTATTGCTACTCTCTGCCTCTCCATTCCCTTCACACATTATTACTAGTGAAAGCACTCATTTAATTAATTCAATGTACAACTACTACCATCCATAGTTGGGGTAGCTAGAAGTTGTGGAAAAACACTTATATAAGATGCAAAAGAAGTGTCACCTATATGAAAAGCATCATATAGGGATGTATGCAGAGAATGATTTAAAAATTCATATGTATCTAAGGAGGAATGGGAGGATATACAACTACTTTTGTCATACCAAATGGTATATTTTGTAGTAAATCTAACCTAGGAAAAGAAAGGGGCACAGTTAGTAAGAAAGGAGTGAAATAACCCAAATAGCCAAAAGTGCTTGGAAAAGCAACACTAAGGGAATAAAATTCAAAGAACAATGAACAATGTCACAAGGACATGGTAGCCAAGAAATTCCACAAGATATTTCCAAGAGTCTCTCTGTGACAAGAGGGGGACAAGAGTAATGTAAACAATCTGCAATTGGAATACAACATTTGGCTAATATAGTCACCAGTGAGAGGACTCGCATCAGACAACACGTGTGCACACACACACACACACAAACACACACACATTATTACTAATGAAAGCACTCATTTAATTCATTCAATGTACAACAACTACCATCCATAGTGGGGTAGCTAGAAGTAGTGGAAAAACACTTCTAAGTGTTATTTATATGACAAGCATCATATAGAGATGTATTTAGAGAATTCTTAAAAGTTTACATGTATCTAAGGAGTAATGGGAGGATATATAATCATTTTTGTCATACCAAATGGTCTAGTATGTAGTAAATCTAACCTAGAAAAATAAAGGGGCATAGGTAGCAAGAAAGGAGTGAAATCTCCCAAATAGAAAAAAGTTCTAGGAAAAGCAACACAAAGGGAATAAAATTCAAAGAACAATGAACAATGTCACAAGGACATGGGAGCCAAGAAATTCCAAAATATATTTCCTATAGTCTCTCTGTGACAAGAGGGGGACAAGAGTAATGTAAACAATGCAAAGATGGAATATAACATTTGGCTAATATGGTCACCAATGAGAGGACCCCCATCAAACATCATTTGGCTAATGTTGTCTCCAATAAGAGGACCCCCATCAGACACCTCCACATGAAAATTATTTTCTTTATGGAAAGACCATACTTCTACACACAATGCTATCATCAACAAGTTTGTGATTTGAAAGTTTTAACTGTTAAAGATCATTGGCATGAGTTCATATACATGAAGGTGGAATCAATACTTGTTACTTTCATCATGGAAAAGTCTTGGTAACTAATACCCAATCTTACAAGTGTCCAATCCTCCAACCTACTTTCTACCTAAAGACAAGGAATGGGGAGGAGGGCTGAATTAAGTCTCACAACTTGTGCCAAATATGCCAGGTATACATTCCCAAAGTGTGCATGCACACGCGCACACCCCCCCCCCCACACACATGCACAGACATGCATAGACACGCACATATGCAAGTACACACAAATGCATGCATGCATGTGCACACACTTACACATGCACACATGCACGTATGCGCTCGCACACACATACACACACACACACATTTGCTACTCTATAGAGTAATATATGAGGAATATCATCATGTGGATCAGAGTAAAAAAATAAAAAGGAGGATATTTGTTGACACTTGAAAAATACTTGCACAAACTGCAAATACAGAGTGAGTACACTAATATCTCCACTTTGTAAAAATTTATATGAACCAAAGATGTATTGGATTCATAAAATATTATATGTACTTGAAGGATGATGGCTATGGCTTTACTTATGTGCCAAAGCATCCATGGATGCAAAAACACAACATGAGGTGAAAACAGATACATTGATATATGTAAGTATATATATGGATACATGACATATATGGACATGGAAATATATATGAGTATATGCATATATATGCACATGGTATACACACAAGTGTGAGGGTATATATATACATGTATATTATGTATTACTATATAAGCATATACATGGGCATATGTGTATATATATGCATTCCCACATATGTCGACGAATATGGATTCCTAATAACACACAAATATTCATGGAAAGAATAGGTACCATTATTTGCTCCCATATAGGAGGAAACCTATATGATTGGGATATTATAAGGGGGCCAAGGATTTACCCTTGAATGAAAATTAAAAACCAGGTAAAAGTCAGGGATCAACCCCATGGGGACCCTATAATGCCCAACCTTTATACATTCTTGCTTAATTATATAAGTATTCATATATTCTTAATTATATCTGAAATCTTATATGCAAATGTACAATATGGAAAAGACCAAAGAGATTATTAGGAATGAATTTAGATGCCAAAATTTCCTTTTTGGGATAGATACCATAACTTATGGAGATATATTTACTTGCATATAAACAATTAAATGGGTGCAAGTATGTATGCCTATATGCAAGTAGCACTAGAAAAATTGGGTAGCTAGTTCAATTAAATAGGTGCAAGTATATATGCCTATTTTGTCATATGTAAGGAGATATATACTTACATATATGACTATACATATACAAGTGTATGTGTATATGGATGCATTTTTGGCAAGACATATAGATGTACATATGGGTAGCTTTGAGCCCAAAAAAAACATTTAACCCTATGGAAAAAGGGTAGTAATTGAGAGTAGGTACTCCTACCTTATGCTTTTCAAAATGGCTATTTGTGGATTTTGGTTCATGCTTTATCTTATGGTTATTTTGTGGTCAAGTATGAGGTTGCTGCTGTGAGTGATGACTATCAAGTAAAGTCGAATGAATATGAGAAAGATCTCTTGTAGTTTCCCTGCTCTATGGAACTTTTGATTTATTTAGAATTAAAATTTGATTGTGTGTGACTTTATGGGATATCTAGTTTTATTCCATGTTAAGTGTGCTTTCCTATTTCTTCCATGAGTTTTTGAATAATTTTTGAAGTGCAAACCTATGCTCAAGTAGACATGATGCTGCAAATTTTATTGAGGCACTTTCTTACTTTCTTGATGTGGGCTACTTTGTTGTAGGGATATTGTTAAATTTGCATTTTCATGGGTAGGAAGAGGGTTCTGAAATTTGGTTAGAGAGAAAATCCCTCTTCTATCACCACAACAAGGGTGATGAGAGGAAAAAGAAAAGAACTTGAAAGTGAGGGTTCAGTCCGTGATCCCGAGGGTGGGGATATTAAGGATGGGGATAATGAGGTTCCCATGGGTAATTTTGAAGATATTTTTCCCTTGGAGAATGTTGAGGTAAAGGGAGAGCCTTCACAGAGGAAGGAGGATGAGGAGGTGGACATTGACCTAGCACAGATGGAATTAGAGATGGAGAAGGGGGTTGACATGATCAATAAGTGTAAGATATGGACTTCAAATGAAGGTCCATGCATTCCTTTGTGCCACTTGATTCCATATGCAAATGTGAGAGGTCTTAGGACAGATGTTACTAGCCTAAAGATTGCATTCCAATATGAGGGCTACATGCCTTAAAAAAGCACTTTTATTGTGTCCTTGGGCAAATAAAATGGGGAGGAGACAATGGTATCAGATGAGATAAAAGATTCATGGAACCCTTTATGGAAAGAGGTGGATAGTGAGATTGAAAAGGAGGTTACAACTAGAAAGGAGTGCAAGTTCATGTCTAGGAGAATATTTTATGTTGAGGAGGGCAACAATCAAACCACTTCATAGATGCATCTTATTTTAGAGTCCTACATGGAGGCCACAAGTTGAGGCTCATAAGGGTTATGTGCATGGTGATATACCATCAACAAACTTCTGAAATTGCACTAGGAGGCTTGGAGAGGATGAACTCGTAAAAGTTAATTTGTTTATTTTTTGGATAATTTCTTTTTGGTGTTTGGAAGCATGCAAAGCATATGGTGAGGTATGTTAATGTGTTTGGGAATTTGCAGATTGAATGAGCATGTGATTATCAAGCCAAGTCTACAAGACACACTCATCAATACAAACAACATCTGTGAGTGTGACCCAAACAATTTCATGCGAACTTTGATCATAGCACACTATCAGGTGATTGAGAAATCACAAAAAAAGACTCTAAATTGAAAAAGAAGTAGTACCCCTTTAGTAGGGGACTTCTTATATAGATGGTATTTCACGTGCTCGAGTTGTGTGATGGTACTCTATATTGGTCTATAGCATGGCTATTTGGCTTGAAGTTTTCCAATTGAGTTTCTCTCTATTGGTTTTCAAAAGGTTGAGTATACTATTGACCTCATGTAGGCCATTGAAAATGTAGCCAAAGAAGGTACCAAAAGAGACGAGGAAGGATGCCCAGTGTAAGGAGAGAACCAGAATACAAAAAAAAAAGAGAATGGTGAGACCATGCATATCTTCATGTTTTTCCTTCTTGGTTATCATAATTATTTTTCCTTTGTGATGGTCTTTAAAATTCTCAATATTTTGGATCCCAAGAATGGGGATGTTTGGAAGTCCAAGGTTTTCTTATTATGATATAGTGACCCATCCTTCTGCAATGGTAACACTTCCTTGATGTTTTACTAAACAATGCTTGTTCTTCATTATAGTTATTGCATATTGATGTAGATGTGGATGTCGATGTTGACGATGCCTTCAACTCTCTTTATTTTTCAAGAAGAGAGGATACACATTCCTCAAACTTTGGATCTAGAAAATTCTTGAAAGTGGTTGTCAGTGAGCTGTACTCTGCATGCATGCTTTTAAGGAGCATTGCAAGTGCATCTTTTCCCCCTACTTTTGCACTTATGCCTTCTAGTTGGGTCATAATGCTTTTGATTTTGTTGACAAATTGTGCCATCAATTCATTGAAGCTCATATGCAAACCATAGAATAAAATCTTAAGAACAATTTCTTGGTTTTTGGCTTTTGCACCAAACACTGTGTTCAACTCATCCCATGCATCTTTGGCATGATCCTTGGAGTTTATATGATGAATTATGTTTGGACCCAAGTGTAAACCAATGAGTGATAGTGCTGCTTCATCTTTTTCCTTCCATGCATCATTTTGTGCAGTGGATATGTCTTCTTTTATAGTCTTCCATAGCTTTTGATGCATCAAGAGATACCTCATTTGTGTAGACCAAGTGTGAAATCCTTCCCTAGTGAACTTCTCAATAGTTGGGGTGTGTATTGCCATTGCAAAGGTCTTACTAGTTGAAGAAATTTTCAAGTCTGGGAGTGTCTAATTGCATACAATGATTCTAACTTGAGAAGCATGTAGAGCTCAAAAAGATGATCACTTTTTCTTTTTGCAGCATGTGAATATTCGTTCTGCATTGCAAGTTACGCCTTGTCGAAGTTTTGTGAAGAAAGACTAGAAATGATGAGGTGGCACAGAGAGTCACATGCTGCTTACAAACCAATGCTTATCCAGATACAGTGTGCTTAGTTGGCACTATGGTGACCTTTTAACCTTGCTTAGTTAACCCAAGGTAGCAAGTTTAACCATGGTAAATTTAATCTAACCAGAAATTTAACTTAAGGCCATACTTAACCAAGGTCATGTTGACTACCCTTCCTTATCTGTGCCACAGCCAATGGTTGCCACATGTCCTAAGGTTAGAGCTTAGAGAAGAATGAAAGGAGAGCTTTGAGGATCTGCAGCAACGATGTCAACGCAGATGATGATTGTGGAGATGACAATTTGTTGCTAGGGGAGCTGCACTGATGGGGTGAGCCACTATAGAGGAGCCGGGCGTGGGTTGTGCTCAAGGGTCACGTGCGAGTTAGACAGGTTTGTAAAGAAGAGGCTCGGTGATGGGAAGCAGAAAATGCTCGAAGGCAATTCAGAATCTGAGCCTAATTATGCTCTGGATAGCTGGAATGTATCTCAGCCTTATGCTCCTTGAGCAGCCGATGGTCGAAGGCTCTTGGAGCTGTGTGCATGAGAGGTTGTTGTCAGTGATGTGGGCTGTAGGGCAGTGGATGGGAGCCCCTTTGGCATGTGGAGGCTGAAGTCGTTGTGGCCAACGGTGACTTGGCCGTTGTTGAGTCATTAGAGATGGCACAGGGAGTTGCATGAGCCTCAAGCTCACTAGCTACTATGTCGGCTGCTCCTTGTCTGCAAGTCGATGGAGCCCATTGAACTACCTTGCCTTGGATGTCTTGTCATTGCTAGAAGGTCAGGTAGAGTGGAGGAATGGTACACTTTGTAGCATAGTTGGAGGCCTCATTGAGCTTGAAGGTGGTGGGATTTCCTTGTTGGTGAAGCTATGTTATTAGTGCCTTAGCACCACACTTTGGATATCTTAGAAAGAATAGAGAATAGTCTCTCTTTCTCTCTCAAAGCAAGCTCTCTGTCTATCTCTCTATTCGAAAGAGAAGAATAACTCTCAAAAAAATCTACATCTAATCTAGGAGAGCTAGCAGCTTGGCTCTGATACCATGTTAAAACACATGGCCTAAGCTCTCCTATGGACCCTAATCTACTCTAATAACAACACTAATCAAAGGTGGATGAATCCTCAGAGTGATCATGATCTATATCAAGTCAATTAGGTTCCAAGATAGATTAGCTTCGACTCATAAAGAGAATCTTGAGATAGTGCAAAGTTCTTGATTGATATTATTTCAAATTAACCTCCATTTTATAGGAGTGGGTACTTACATACATATGCATGCTCACATGTGGGATATCTCCTCCATGTCATGTGGCAGCTTGCCCTTTCCTCATACATTTGCTCTACATGTGCTCATGGCACCACAACCCTCAACCATGGGAACGACTCCATTGTGACCTTGAGCAAGTTAAAACATCTGGCCAATGCGAAATTGTAGAATGAGAAGAAAGGAAAAACATAGGGCCGAATATTATCCCAAGGGCGAATTTGGAGCCTTCCCAAAGTTACCTAGGCTAATATCTACAACTCTAAACTTATATATTCGCCCAAAAATTGACATAAATTTCTCATATAAGCTCTGAATTTAGCCCTCTAAGAACTCAAATTGATTAGCACAAGTCTACTTCTAGCTTATCAAAAACCTATATATGAAGTTTAAGTATACTTAAACCTAATTGAAGCCTTAGAAATGGTAGCATAGGCTATATTTGTAAGTCTATTAGGGGGAAAGTTTTGCACAATGATATAAACTTCCATACCTATGTTTGCAAAAGATTCGGCCAATGACTTACCATTCCATAATTATGGTTCCCTCTTATTTTCTACCTTGATGAGAAGAGGTTGATTCTCCTTGTTGTCTTAGATGCCAATGATTGTATGTGAGAGAAGGGTGAGAGACCTGCTATATTCCATCTGACGATAATGAGTACAGAGGGTGTGTGTTTTTAATGATTGGACCTTTTAAGTTTGACTTCAAGTTTTTGGTTAAGCAAGGTGCTAACCCGATGGTTCGTCTTCTAGGTGGCTATTCAAAGAAAGATTCCTTGAAAAGGTGGAGGTTTCTTTATTGATGGCTTTAGAAGACTTGTCCATAATTTGTGTATTGGACCATCCTTTGGTGTTGCTGCAGACTATATGCTGCAGCAATATGTTGAAGACATAAAGTTAGAGAGCCAGAAGCACATATTTTCTATCCTCAAGGCTAGAGATAGTAGGGTAGAGCTAAGGGGAAAAAAACAAGCATATGGTGGAGTGGAGCATAGGAAAGCAGCTGGACTAGACCAAGCATCTCAGCATGTGGTATATAGGTATTGTGGAATGGCATTATAATACTATTGAACATGATTATTTATGTGATAGGAACTATTGACAAAATTACCTTTTATTTTGAAGGTATTTGTCACATCTTGTTAAAAAAGGAAAACTACATGAGATACCATGGCAGTGTATGTGGGGGTTAAAGGTCACTGTGCCTTTACCCCGGTTATGTACAATACTCAAACACATATATAAATGAATGAAAAAGAAGATTAGGGTGTTCAGTACCCACCAAAACTTGTGTGGCTCTCTGTTTCTCTCTCTCCCTCTTTCGTTCTTGCTTCTGTTGAGAGCACTCTCAACTGGTATCAGAGCCCGGGTGATCTAGCTGAGCGTGCGTGAATGCTTGAAGCTCAGTAGCTTTGTGGGTCCAAGAATTCTAGTTACATAGGGGGTTTAAGGCAACGTAGAGAGGCATCCACTATTTGGTTACAGGAGCAAGTATTCAGTGTGGGAATTTTCATAGTCTGCGTGAGTGCTGGAAGCCTGGTATATACATTATTAATTGCTGAGCTACATCATCACCAGAGATCTCTAGAGTTGAGAGCTCTATATTGGTGCACTACAGCTAAGTGGTCATCATGGAGGGCCCTTTGTGGGTGCAGATCAGTAGTAGTATGCCTAGTTTTAGGCCTATGGAGGCAATAAGAGAAGTTCATCTCCTCACAGCTTGGTCCGATCATGTCTACATAACAAAGTAACTATGTCTGACTCAAAAATCATCGACTCGCAACAAAATATAAGGCAAAGCAATGACACTCGGGTTGTCCATTTCCCATATATTATTTTCTAGATCTGAGTGTGCTTAACAAAGTGGGGCTAGTGAGTATAGATTGAGAGTGGGGCTAGCTATAGTGTTTCTAAAAAGATCCAATGGCATGTGGAAGACCAAACATAGTGTTCACAAGAAGCTACATAATGTTTAGGGCTATCCATTACTTTCTGGAGAGCCAAGCTCGTGCAAAATCTATTGAGCCATTGCAAGATTCATAGAGCACACCATCTCATTCTTTATTTTGATCACACGTATGTATGTAGCTAACAATGTCCTTGAGCCTGTCACCACTATTGAACCAATTGATGTGTGCAGTGAGGTAGGGAGCTCTCATCCCTAGGGAATCATTGAGCCATCATGAGCTTGGAAGATCCAGTATAGAAATCTAAATCTACACACGATGATTAGGAGTGGTAACAACTAAATGTTTCTACATCCAACTTTTGAGAGAAGTCTATGAAATTAAAATGAAAGGTTGGCACACCATGAGCCCTTTCTACAGAGTCTTATGATAGAGGATCGTGGCTCAACGTGAAGGCAACAAAGTAAGATACATAGTCGATGTTCTACAAAGTCAAGGTTCTGATCTGAAGTTCTACCTTGTGGGTAATCAGAGGGTTGTGAAATTTGAATGTAGCTTTTTCATCAGAACTTAGTCGAGGAGTTTTAACCCCTACAAACAAAGTGATTTGGTTCATACACACCTGTTGAGAGGGTTCTGTGCCTCCTTCAACAATGAAATGGAAATTTTTGGCACATTGAGGGGCCAAGCTTGAACTTTGGGAAGTCTATTGTGAACCCTTGCCAACTTAACTGTATATTTCTGCTCTTTGAGCTGCACAATAGCTTTGGATGTGCTCAAAGAGGGACGGTCACTGATTTCTCTTCTCCCATGCATTGCACATTGATATTTACTCCAACATCCTTGAAGTGGGCATGTGCAAATCTAATATGAATACACCCAATCTGTCACAATAAAGTTTGTAGTCATGTTCAATACATTTGTCTTTTTGCAGTACTATTCCCTCCAAGAGTTGGCTTCTTAATTCTAGTGTAAGTACTTCTGCACACAAATCTATTAGCATCAACTCTCATCATAGCTCTTGACATTCGGGAGCATCCTCATGGCTGGTAGCAATAAAGTCCACACTATTGCCTCCACATCTAGTAGATGGGTATAGTGGTCCTCCTTCTAAATTCCTTATCTTATTCCAAAATCCTAGTTAAAGAATTCGTGCCTCTATTATCAATTGCTTCCCCTTAGAAAACCAAGCAAATCAAGGCTCAATCAGTAGGATAGGTTTCTAGTTACCCTCCAAAATATCGTGGTCTCTTCATGATATGAAAATGAGGGAAACTATATATATATATATATATGGTGAGCATCAAATATACTTAATAGGTAATTCTTTCATTAACATGGGGTCAAAGCCAGTAATGTTTGCATAGGTTATCCAACTGTAGATAAATCCAAGATCACAAGCATCTCAAAGGGGATGTGTGTGTGTGTGTGTGTGTGGTGAGCATCAAATATACTTAATAGAGGTAATTATTTCAATGATATGGGGTCAAAGCCAGTAATGTTTGCATAGGTTATCCAACTGTCAATAACTCCAAGATTATAAGCTTCCCAAAGGGGGTGTGTGTGTGTGTACAAGAGGTGTGCATGCTAGATCATACCTTGCTTGTAGCTGTGATGGAGTTAAAAGGTAGGTACCTTATTTGCCTTTTGGGTTTCTTGGGTATTTCATAGTATCAAGTGTGTGACCATGTAGGTGGAGTAGAAGAGCCAACCATTGTGGCAAAATGTGGGCAATTGCTCGTATAGTATAACATAGCCCAACTATTGGCCTATGTATGGGATTGTAGTGATTATAAATCCCATCCAAGTCGTAAGTAATAGCACAAATAACTTTTATAATCCAATTCTTCAACTGTGTAGTAGCTATCCACATAAGTGTGGGTATTATGCATGCTCAAGGGTTTCATGTAACTTTCACTCTTTTGCACTTTCTAGGTAGCATGGACACGTCTAAAAGAGGAAATACTAGTTTTCATGCTGCCAAATGAAGGGGGGTTTGTTGGATATTTTGGATTCAAAGTGTGCATGTGTGTGTGTGTGTTAAAAGGTCCCATCAATAATTGAACCATACAATTAATTCCATAAATTGGATAAAATGAGTAGCATGACCCATCTACGATGGATTGCAGACCCACTCCACTGGGTCTCAAGGTGGATCTTAAAATGTTTCTAATTTCAAGAAATATAATTTCAAGTTTCAAGAGTCCCTCCATCATAGGCACCTGCCACCAACCCTTGATCAACATCACATGACTACTCGTCTAGCGGAATCACTAAGTAAATTGAACAACAGAGAGGCAAAGCATTTGCATAAAAAATCACCCCTCCCTAACACACAATCTCTCTCTCTCTGTCTCTCTCTCTCTCTCTCTCACACACACACACACACACATAGGATGTAAGGGATCACTACTATTAGTTGATAGCGATCGCCAGTCCCATACATCCTAAAGGGTCTGAAGTGGACTTTAATTCAATCATCTCTCTCTCTCTCTCTCTAAGAAAGTTGTTGTGCCTTTCTCTTTAAATATTGAGGTCATAGTTGTGAAAGCTTCCATTGCTTCTAGTCAATTGACCTCTCCTCCTTTTCCTTTGATTTGAAAGCTACTTTCACTTCTGCTCAATCAACCTCTTCTCCTTTACCTTTGACGGACCCGTGAAACCTGCATATTTCATAAGTGTGGGTAAAGGCAAACCATCTTCTACTTCCCTCAGTTGTCAGGCAACATTAATTGGGTATGCCATATATTCGATGTAGGTGGATTGATGTACAGAGTTTTGGGGCTAGATTTCATAATGGGCTCTTAGTTGTGTCTACACTGCACTTAAATCGGGAGAGAGTTCATTGAGCCCGACTTCTCAATCCTTAGTCTCATGTTAGTTTGGTAATCAAAATCTTTGAGTTCATTGAGCCCAACCTTCTCATTCTTCAGTCTCATGTTAGTTGTCTAATCGAAATCTTTCGTCTCACACTAGCTGTCTAATCAAAATCTTTTGTCTCACATTAGTTCACTAATCAAAATCTTTCAGTCTCATATTAGTGATCTAATCAAAATCTTTCATCTCACATTACTTGTCAAATCAAAATCTTTTGTCTCATTATTATCGCCATGCTGGCATGGATCAAAGGACACTCTAGTCACATAGCTGAGAAAACATTGCCCAAGTAAACTCTGGAGAAGATTAACAATTCAATAGATTACACACAGATTACATAGATTACAATCTCAAAGCCTCCTTTACTTCAGCTTATATCTCAAGGACTTCTTGTTGAGCTCCCTAATTGCAAGCTTGGGCCTCCTTGCTCCTTTCCAGAATAGTGCTGGTTCCTTCCTACAGGGGCCCGGTCCCTCCCTTCATGCCACTTCCTCTTTCCTTGATTTGAGATTCCTGGTTGTAGGCTTGGCCCTTCTTGCTCCTTTCCTGAAGGGGGCTGGTTCCTCCCTCCAGGCTCCTTTTCCTCGTAGTCACACTCGGTCTTGGCCTTCTTCAATTTGAGATTCTTGGGGTGGTTAGTTGCCCCAAAAATTAAATTGGGGGTTAGTTAACCCTAGGTAGCTAGGGTAAACCTAAGGTTAGGGGATGGGTTTATTTTTTCCCCTTTTTACCCCTCTAGGTACCCTTTTGTAAGTACTTGGGGCCTAAAAGGTATGCCTATTCAGAGGGGTGTGACCCTTGGAATAGGTGCACCTTTTTATGAAGGGGTGTGTCCCTGTTTTTAAAAGGGGTGTCCCTACATGAATAGGTATGTCCTTTTGTCCACGATGGGGTGTGTCTCTTGAGTGAGGAGTCGAGACTCGTCACCAAAAGATGTGTCCCATGGTGGAAAAGGTGTCCCATTACTCCTACCCAAGCCAAAAGATTGGTAAAAAGAGGGGTAGATTGTAATCTTGTATATATACGGGATGCTGCATAAATTGTTGAAAAACATCTTCATGGGCCGTTTCCAAGACTTCCACTCTACTTTGGAAATCTCTCAGGATGACGGGCTGCTTTTCATAACTGTCAAAAGCCATGGCAAGCTCGTGCAAACATCTATCCCGATCTTCTTGCAGGGCTCGGGGGGGTCACTCATCATATGTAACCCTATCACGTGAGTTCAACAAAAGGATATTTTTTATTTCTAAAATTTACATAAATAAATATACATAAGGGACTATTTAAAATAGTTTTGGAAAAAATTTACAGATTTGTATAGAAAGGGGTACATTTTATTAATGAGAAATTTACACAGATAAGGGATTTTAGAAATATGCCTTGAACGCACGTGGTATAGAGGGTTTATACATAGTGACCCCCCCGAGTTGCAGGGTCTTGTAGCTTGCTATTTAGACTTCTAGCAGTGTTTTGAAAAAACAACCCTCACCACCGTCGCTACTACAAATTGCTCCACCATGGTGGTTGGAACTTGCTCCATCATGGTGGCTAGAACTTGCTCCACCGTGGCTATTCTTTGCATCCTTCCTAGCTTGGGGAGCTGCCACGTTGTCTTCTCCACCCTGGCTGCTCTTCACCCCATCCTTCCTGGCCTTGAAGCTCTCTCGCAGTTCTTGCATCACCTTTTTAGTTTCCGTATTCTTCCTTTTCAGCTCCTCCATCATCTAGTCTTTTTCAATGTTCAATGCATTCTACATGTTGTAGATCCGTTTGTAAAGACCTTACTTTTTAGCTCTCTGATATTCAAGATCTTTCGCATCTTTTCTACCCTCTTTTTCAGCATGTCCCCGTCATTTCCCACTTCTTTGAGCCTATCTCAGAGCTCATTCATGTGCTTCTTTGCTTCTTCTCTTCTATGCCTTTCCATATCGACCAATTTTGTAGCGGCTCAGCATGCTCTTATGCCTACAAGTCCCTCACTTATGCCTCCTCTACCTTGGTTTTTGCACGTTCCTTGAGACTTTTCTCAAGTTGCGCTACCTTTGCTGCATTGGATTTCTCTTGTAGAAAAGTCACCTTATGAGACATCTGCTTATCGTATTGATCAAAAATCCCTTTGAGGGTAGATGATATGAGGTGCATTGCAACTCCAGTAGACTGAGATGACAATTGGGATCTGCCATCGACATTATTCTTCAGGTTGGTTAACATGCTCTTGGAGATTTTCCTTGAGAAAGATACATCACCTCCTTTCAGTTGCTCTACTGTTACTTGAACTTGCCAAAACTTGCAGGTTCCTCTCATATCAGGAAAGAAGTGAATGGTCTTCTTCAGCACAGAATGTACTGCCATGTCAACTTGAAGGAGCCGCACTCTTTAGCATCCTGAGTTGCCCTGTATCAATTCCCATCGGAATCCTCTTACGGAATTGTCCCAATCTCTGGGAGAGTTTCAAAGGATGGATTGAACTCGCAAATCCCCCTCCACCTATGAACGACATTGAAGATATCCCTGTGCGGATGGGTGAGAGAGATGACATATGCAACATTATTGTGCCTTTGATCCACAAGGCATATAATGAAGTCCAAGCCATAGTGGATGATGGAGCAGGTGTAAATGTCCTTTCCAAGGAGCTCTACAAAGAATGGGGTCTCCCACCAATGCAAAAGGCTAATTTTAACATATGCCTTGCTGATGGATTCACAGGCTAAACCCTTGGGGATAGTGAATGGCATGTTCACAAAGATTGCAAGAGTCCGCTTTTCCCTTCAATTTACAATCTTGGATCTCCCCAAAAAATCCTATCAAATCTTACTGGGACGTCCTTGGTTACAGGAAGCATCAGTCCTCCATGACTGGGGAACTAATAGACTGACAATCCAGAATCGAGACACTACAGTCAGGGTGAATGTGGGGAGATGAGATATTAAACCAATTGTGCCTAGAGTATTGGAGGACACATCTTCCACGATAATCTCAAGCAAATCAGCTCCCCTCCAACAGCATGCCATAGCGGGTGACTCACAAAGCAATGTCAATAACTGCATACAAACATTGGCACTGTTGGCAAGATCAAAATATTGACCCCATCGTCTTTACTAATCTGAGCATTGGGGTATACGTCTAGAATATCATGTCTCTTCCACTTCTTCTCGAAAAAGTGTGCTTGTTGCAAACTACCTCTAGAAATTCCTAGAGCATTTTCAATCACACTTTCATTGATGGTAATCTTCAGACCTTGACAGACTAGTTGCCCCTCCACATTCACCTCCTATACCAACCTGGTGCATTTTTGGAGAGCATCCAAATTGGGCTTTTGAAGAGTGAGAGAGAAGCTCCCATATGTGACGATTTCAAGATCAAGGGAGGAGGGGCTCTCGCACTGTGCTGCAGAGGGAGAGGAAAGATTGTGAGAGGAGCTCTCGGACTATGTAGGGTCCATTTTGAGAGGGGATAGAAGTTGTAGGAAGAGTGCAAGGGAGATATAAATGGTCAAGAGGGATAGAAGATGAAACAGTGAAGGAAATGGAATAGTGGAGGCTTGAGTTTGCAGTCTGATTGCAAGGGAGAAAAAAATGGTCGAGAGGGATAGAAGATGAAGCAGTGAAGGAAATGGAATAGTGGAGGCTTGAGATTGCAAGGGGGAATGAAATGGTCGAGAGGGATAGAAGACAAAATGATTAAGGGAATGGAATAGCAGTTTGTAGCCTGACTACACTGTCAAGGTGAGAGCCACCACAATGGTTGTAGCCCGACTACTATCAAGGTGAGAGCCGTTGTGGTGGTTGGCCTGAATTTTGATTAACTCAAGGTGGTAGTACTAACTTGCATGGTAATTAATGATTAGAGGTGGTGGCATCTAAGATTCCCAACGTGGCGCATAAGACCCATCAGGCTGGCAGTTAATTACCAGCCACCATGGTGACCTGTAAATACTCAGCTTCCAGTTACCGCCACCAGGCTTGCATGCATGATTACTACGAGTGTAATAAATTACTAGTCACCGGGCTTGCATGCTCAGGACAATTCTAGAGTGCATGGTAATGAGGGACTAGAGGTAATTAGGCTTCATGATTTACTTTTGTGGGAATTACTGCCCGATGGTGGTGGTAGTCATCAACCATGTCTATCGTGGTGGATATGATTCCATTGTGCCACTGCTCACCGACCACCATGCTTAAGCATGCATGATCACTATGAGTGCAATAAAAATTACCAGTCATCAGGCTTGCATGCTCAGCATAGTACTAGAGTGCATGGTAACGAGTGATTACAACCACATTTGTCGTGGCTACAATTCCATCAGGATGGCAGTGAAAATTACCAGCCACGGCTCACCCACCACAAGGCTTAAGCATGCATGATCACTATGAGCAGTAAAAATTACCAGTCACCGAGCTCACATGCTCACTAGTGAACTAGAGTGCATGGTAATGAGTGATTAGAGCTTCATGATTTACCTTTGTGGGAATTACTGCCCGGTGGTGGTGGCTCTCATCAGCCACATCTATCATGGCTAAGATTCCACCGAGCTGGCAATTAATTACCAGCCACCAAAGTGGCATCACATGGCATCTTCTTCATGATTAACAACCCATCTGGGGTGGCACCTAAGATTCCACCACTGTGGCCTGCAATTAATATGGATGGAACCCCGTGCTCTAGCCACCATGGTGGCTTGAACTTTGTAATATATATAAGATCCGTGGCATTTGGCATTTTACTACATTGCTCTGATCCTCCCATGCTCTGCTACTTTGCTCCAGACGCTCTGCTACTTTGCTCCACACCCATCCTCTAGCTCTTTTTTGTCGCCCCTCGTCTACTTTGCTCCATGCTCTCGAGACGCTCCCTCCCCTAACTCTCATCACTCATCTGCTCCCCTACTCATCTGTTGCTCATGCATTCATCTTCAGCATGCCTACTACCACCTCCCCTTGATGCTCTGTGATCCCAATGTTATTTGCCTTCTCATATAAGGTGATTGTGTTGCACTCACCTAGAGTAGAAATGCTAGCACTAGTGGAGACCCTTTGTTCCCATAGATGATTCCCCATACATCTGCATGTCACCACCTTAGATGGCATACTCACAGAGGGCCTCTTTATGGCTGTGCTATATGGCTTCCCCCTAGATGTTGATGAAGGCCTCAGTATTTTCAGAGCAGAGTACTCTCGACTTGTTGGGGGGACCGTAATCTGAATCTTGGCAATGTGCATGGGGTCTTTGGCCTCTCCATCGTATCCTCCTTTGGCTCCCTAAAAACTTTTAATGCAACAAGCTAGACTGGCAGAAAACTGAGTTGTACAAACTCCCTCTTGCTCAGATGAGGCTCTCAGAAATGGCTGGATGTAATCTTTTGGGCTCTCAATGATCTTTTATCTCACTGGATGTAATGTTTTGGTCTCTAAGTCATTTATGTAATATCTTTTTGTTCAATTTGAGGCTCTCAGTATGCACTGTTGTTAACTTTTAGATTTTAATGGTTATGGCCGCTACCTACAATCTTTTGTCCTTTAAGGCTCTCAGTAATTGTTAAGTTTTCATAAATGTAAGATCCTTTGTTTAATTTTTGCTCGGTATAAGTTGATACTTTTTATATAACCTGTTATTGGACGTAGATGTACATTGTAATCTCTTTTGCTCAATTTTCACTTGATAAATTATAGTTTTACCCTCATTTATATTTACTGCAACAAGGACTACAATTTCCTTAGTTTATGACCAAAATAGCGCTAAAATAACTCTAATGACTGCATTGTTGTGGTTGCATGGAGATACATATAGAAAAATACAATTAAACTTTTCAAAAAATGTAATTGATGATATGGCCCTTGAGGGTCCCCTCTAGGGGCAAGGGCTGTATCAACGTGCAAGGGCCATATCACCATGCATTATACAATATCCAGGATGCCACTGGATAGAAATGGCATGTCAATATGGCCCTTGACCCTAAAAGGGAACCCTCAAGGGCCATATCGCCAATTGCATTTTTCTTTGTTGCACAACAGAATACATTTTCCTTAGTACATAAATATATAACTCAAAGGACCAGTGCAGTGGCTTTCATAGATCTTCTTCTATTTGCCAATGCATTGGTCGTCATAGATCTCCTCCTCTAATACGTAAAAATAGGTAATGGAGCTATAACTCCAAGAACCAACATGGTGGTCTCTCCAAGACAACCTTGAATTCTAGGCAATGAATAATTGGTCAAGCCAAAGACTGTGCTGAGGCAATGCTCAGAATGATAGATTGCATCTTATTATTATGCCAAAAACCAGCGCAGTGGCATGGGCTATGGAAAAAGGTGCAACAAAAGGCTGCACAATGACACGTGGTCAGGCCAGAGACTGTGCTGTGGTGGTGTTCAGAATGATAGATTGTGTCTAATTATTATGTCAAGAATCACCAACCCAACCTTCAATATTAATTATCTGCCTGGGTGCGGTGCCTAGTGACTGGTGGCAAAGCTGGAGTAAAAGTTTGCGCAATGATAAGTAATTAGGCATAGTAGGCCAAAGATTGCGTTGCACGAAGCAGTGCAGAGATGCCGTGTGTCGAGCTATGCACTGTTCTGAACAAATAGATTGCATCTCATTATTATGCCAGTGCACCTTCATGACATCGGGAAAGTTTTTGGCGAGAGCGCGAGGAGCGCATCGCGTCGCAGCCCCAAAATGGCCCCGAAAAAAGTTTTACGATTGGCTACACCCAAGCAAACGTTGACCTGGAGAGAAAGTGAAACTCGAATGCATAGAGAGATCAGGAGTACGCTACTTGGTTTTAACAACATGCATTTCCTTCTTGCCCATGATCCTAGGTCTTGATTAATAAATGGATAATTGTCTCTGTGCTCCTCATGCTGATTTTATTTGGAGAGATGCACTGCATTTGCATCTGTTTGAAATAGTTCAGTATCGTCCTGACCAAACCCATGTTTAGCATACCTTAAATTAGAGATTTTTAGAGACTGCATTTTAGATGGCTACTTAAACTTGACCAAATGCAACATGTCCCAACATCTGAGAAAAACATTTTGCAACAAAGCAAGGTGTTTAAAAGTTTACCTTGTGAAGATGGTCTTATCCTCGCACTTCAAATGCTTGGGACACTCGACTCCCTATAAATTTATTCTCTTCATTGCAAACATGTCTTTCTTGTACATTAGGTGAATGTGGGAATCCAATATCGCTCTAACAAAAGGTCAAAGCATAAAAAATAATTCATCAACACCATACCCAAGTTGGGAGATTGCTTCTAATTTGTATGGAGGAAGCCATATCTTATATAATGAGTTCCTAGTTTCTTCAAGAGGGAGCCAAACTTGAAAGTCATAGATGGACCTCTTCCCCTCAAGATTAGCCCAAGGAAGGCCTTTTGTGCAGCTAATTTCAATCCCACTCCCCACTTATGCTCGATTAAACACCATGATGTCTTCTATGGATCCCAAAATCAATTTTTGCGTAACCTTCTTCTTTGAAGACCTATTGTAACAGTTATTTTCATGATGTGCTGCTACCAATACTCTTGGCCTTTGCCTTCATAGCCAAGTTTTTTTCTTCTTCTTCTTGTGAGCTAAGAAGGTAGCAAAAGAGGTTGTTGGGAATGTCTTGCTGGAGGGATGCCGATCGTCTTGACTTGAATCTCATCTTGCCTATATGGGCTTCAAACACACTATGCCACTACAAAGTCGGTCATTACTTAAGAAAGTTGAGATTGCAAGCCTCGGTAGTCTCAACAAAGGGAAAAAAGGTGCAATTAACACTATCACAGTAAGTGCTATTTTGAAGCTACTGCTAGTGAGTCCCCAATCCAATCACAAGTAGTCTTATAACATCATATCTCACTCTGAAATGCTTGGATTTACATAGCATCATTTGCATGCCTATAAAGAGGGTCTTTATCCTCCTAGTCGTTTGTACCAAAGAGCAACTCTCCTGTAGCCCAAATGTTGATGGCAAATTTTTGGAGCACAAAGATTCAACGGGGTTTTAGAGGATGAAGAGGTCTTTGACTTCAAGGAATTGACAGTGCCTGCTCTTTTGGGTGCTTGCTACACTCAAAGCCGTAGTGGAAATAGTATGACCAAGTATGAACTCCTTGACATGCTTCACGTCAACTGAGCCAACATTGAGAAACATCATGAATCTGCATTGGAAACAAACTCATTTTTTGAAATCTAAGCAATCCCTTGATAGCCCACCTCGCTCCCTCCTATTCATCCAGCTTTCAAAGCACGCTTACCGACCTCTAGATTGCAATCACTCTTTTGGAAATTGTGGAAAAATAGAGTATGCGTGTAATAGTAGAATAGAACTTGTTGTATTGATCGGATTTGATTACATCTTGTAGGAGTAGGGAGGAGACAGTTATAAAGAGGTGTGCCGATTGGCATCACCCATGTGTGTGTGTGTACAAGACCTTAATTGGTCTTAGTTCCTACACTCCCCCTTAAGACTAATAAGGTCTTGAAGAGTAATAGAGTGTGTGAGTGTTATTGTGTTCACCAGTTTTCAAGTTTGAGGTGAGTCACCAATCATATGCTATATTAGAGTATTTACAATCATGCAATGCAAGCTTTCTACCCAGGATCCAATTTGGCTTGAATGATCAACATCAGAATTAGCTTTGTCTTGATCTTTGATCTGGTTACATACGGAACTTCATTAGTATGCATTTCTTGAGCTTGTTGATCATACTTTCCATTAGGAAAAAAGGGAGCTCATTTTGGGGCCCTGAGAGAAATTCACAATTTCTTCATTTTTCTTTCCTCTAAAACACTAAAATACGACATAACTCCACTGACGCACAGGCCAACCTGTCAAATCGCGTTCATTAGTACAACTTTTTTGCAGGGCCTTTTGAGCCTTTTTGGCCTTTTTCGGGCGTCTGAGTGCCCGTTTTCCATGTTTCGAATGTCGTTTTGAGGGTTTTGGCCCGCTCCGGACATGCTGGTGATGTCAAAAGTACCGAATTCTGCACCGCACGTTAGATATAATAAAGTAGCTCAAGTATCCTCATTGAATGCAAACTTGACAATATTTCCTTTTTCTTCCTTTTTTGTACGTTTTCAACCTTACGTTGGCCCTCCTTTGATTGGTGGAGGGCTATTTTCGTTAGAGGCTAAAAAAATGAGTTTCCGTTTTTCCTAATGTCCCCCTCAAGCGAGAGAAATGCAGGAAGGGAAGGTCGCTTGAATGGAGGAAGGGAAGGTCTTAACTTTAGCTGCAATAAAAGGCTCTTTAGGGTCTTCTTGATCATCTTCGTCCTGATCATCGTCATCTTGGTCTGAGTGATCATCAAGGTCCTCGTCTGATGCATCCTCAGAATCCTGCACGTCATTAGCTCCATCTTCACTACCAGCTTTAGCATCATCGACACCGTCATTTTCTGGAGCATTTCTGTCATTTGGATCTTCATGGTGGTCACGGTCTGGAATTCCGTTAGAACCTTCACCATTGTCATCATTAATCTTGGTCAGCGTCATCATCATCTTCGTCTTCGTCAGAATCAAGATCTGCCTCTTGTAGATCATCTTCTTGGTCATGTTCGTCTTCCGCATCTTCACTTCCGTCTGCAGTTCCAGGATCATTGTCTTGGTCGTCGAATTCATCTCGGTCACGATCGTCTTGATCCTCTTGATCGTCATTTGCTTGGTCTTGATCTTTGTGATCATCCTCGTCTGAGACATTTGTGTCTTCTCGCTCTTCTTGATCGCCATCATCTTCTCGTACAGGTTTGTCTTGGGCATTTTCTGTACCAGGGTTAATCGCATACGTAGCATAGGTGTCTGGTCGAACGTCTATTTCCCGAGGATGAAACGGAGTAGTAATCGTAATGCATAGAAAAAGGGAAGTCTTTTTTCGAACCTTGGGATTTACCCGTGGGTATGCATACGATTCAATGAAAGGGGCATAAATTGGGTGATCAAAAGGAATTGTCGAAGCGGTCGCTCGAAAAAAGTCTATGAGTGTGACTTTCATTTGATTGGCGTTGTTTTCATTGTTCCTCTTGGTCCGGGTCTGCTTTTGGCATATTTAATTTGTCGTAGCAGGGTGTTGCCTTGCTCTTCTCCTCTGTGTCGCGGGAGGCTGCCATTGTTTACTTCTTCATTTGTGGGTAGGAGTGTGATTTCTTTCTCTGCTGGATTGGAGGTAGCCTTCTTTGGGTTTTTGGAGACCTTTGTCTACATTTTGATTTCGCCCTGTCGTTGAGGGCTGGCGCAGGTCCAGGTTATATGCATCTCGATGACGTTGAGGGGCTTTGCGTGGATGCTTTTTGCTGCATGTTTGGGCTGTTTCGCCCTTTGCAGATCTGTGTTTTCTGCAATTTCGTTTTGCCCTGAGGGCTGTCGCAGGATAGTGTTAACTGTGATTTATCCTTCATGATGGAAGATTATGAGGCCGAGTGATTGCGGAAGGAGTGGCTGGGTTGGACCCATCCCTGGCGATTGATACCATGTGGAAAAACAGAGTATGCGCGTAATAGTAGAATAGAACTTGTTGTATTGATCGGATTCGATTACATCTTGTAGGAGCAGGGAGGAGACGATTACGAAGAGGTGTGCCGATTGGCATCACCCGTGTGTGTACAAGACCTTAATTGGTCTTAGTTCCTACAGAAACCTCTAGCAGGTGGATGGTGAGATTTCAGATGCCTGGAAAAGCTCCGGATCCTTGCCTTGCATCAGAGCTCCCCCCTCAACTGCACACACATTCCCATCTCTCCTGCTCCCCTCCTCCACTCATACATTGCAGTGCCTGCTTCTTTGGCTGTTGTTGATCCCCCTTGTTGGACTGTGCACCAAGTTGTACTGCTAGCTGCTCCACGGTTAGAGTATAATTACAATGTCGTGTGCGACTGGGAGAGGTTAAATTTTACTACAATTTCAGGGAGGGGATACAGCAGACGCAACGCATCGTTGGCTTGTTCTTCCAACACCCCCTTCCACCCCCAATCTTGGTTGGACCTCAACACAGACCCAGACACTCCTCTTGGTACCGGAAACCTGGCTTTGCCTGCAACCCTTTTGAGTATGGCATCAAACAAAAGGTTGACATTGTGTTGCCTTTCCTCTTTGTAAGCCAAGTTTCCTCTAAAGCTCCGGACACTTGGGCTATCATGTAATCGATTTTCAACATCTTGAGATCTCCGTGATCTTCGTTCACCCTCCAAAGGACTGTCGTTGAGGCCATTATCTGCGGAGAAAAATAGGTATCTGTGCAGAGATCAAAGCTGAAGTGAGCTTAGCGTAGTAGCAGCAAACAGCACAGAGTGGAAGGAATATGCTGAGCCACAAGGAACTTCTAGCTATTCACTATATAGGGAAAACCTCACAAACTAGGAAAAAGGATAAAATTTCCTAGATATAACTAGGCATTTTGGTATGTATATCTAGGAAAACTCCTTCCCTAGATAAAGTGCATACCCCCCTCTAGGAAAAGAGGTTGTCATCTAGGAAATTGGATGAGTATGCTACAAGTCTATATAGGAAATCGATACCTCTATCTAGGAAAAAGATAAAATGCACGCCTCTATCTAGGAAAAGAGGTTGTCATCTAGGAAATTAGATGAGTGTGTTACATTTCTATATAGGAAATCGATACCTCTATCTAGGAAAAAGATGTTTTCACCTAGGAAATAAGACGTGTATGTTGCATTCCTATATAGGAAATAGTTAAGATATATACCTCTATCTAGGAAAGGGGTGGTCACCTAGGAAATTAGAAGAGTGTGTTACATTATTCCTATATATATATATTATAAGGAAAAGTTCTTTATTTATGTATAAGAGATTAATTAGACGACATGGCACATAAAAAAGCAAATGTGAATTGGATTCTAAGAGATCAAGCTCTGTTGTACCTCTTCTCTAATCAAATGACTAGTTTCATGTACCTCTTATCTAATCAAATGACTAGTTTTTTCTACTCAGTTAGGATTCTATCCCATGCTAGCATCTTTGTTTCACTAAGATCTATGGCAAGTGATGGTTCTTTATCTCATTAAACTATATCATGACATTGTCGATTATGGAATCTATCCAAAGAAATGTGCTTGGTGACTCCTACTCTGCCATACTACCCAACCCCTCTTTACTTATGAACTAACATATTGTTCTTCTAAAGTTGAATTAAAATCCCCTCGTGTTCTTGTAATCCTGTTAAATTTTTTCCAATAGTGGAATTTTAAAATACCCTCCTTTTGAGTGCCAATGGTCTTTGAGGTGACCCCCCCAAGATTTATCTAGTCGAAATCTTGTTCTCAAATGCTTTGGTTAACAACCTTGTTCTACTTCAATGTTAACCCATGCTTGCAGTGAGTACACCAACAAAATTTTCCATCTTGCTACTTATAGAAAAAGTTGTGTGGAAGTGAGAAAACTATGTGAACAAACTATAATATCTGCATATATGGAATTAAACATGTCAGTGCAACGTGTGGTGTACAAACAAATTTTAACACTTACATATGTAACATGCAATGCATGTAACATTATGTTGAATGCATGTGCACATAGCACGACACACAATGCATCTTGCATACTGATTATATGCCAGCACACAACATATACATATTGTATGCATGTAATTCAATATGATGCATTATGTATCATGCATATGTAATGATACATATGTAACATGCAATGCATGTAACATTATGTTGAATGCATGTGCACATAGCACGACACACAATGCATCTTGCATACTGATTATATGCCAGCACACAACATATACATATTGTATGCATGTAATTCAATATGATGCATTATGTATCATGCATATTGATTGCAATGAAAGCATGCAATATAATACATTTTACATGCATAAAAAAAGAAAGCATGCATGCAATATGTATCATATTACATTGCAACAAAAGACAACATGCTATCTACAAATAAAAAACTGACAAAAGCCACCTCCCCCTTTGAGACAGTCCAGGAACCTATACTCCAAGCATGGTCCCATCTAGCTCTCATTCCTTATGACCATAGCTCCCAAGGCCAAGCCTTCTTGATAGGAGAGGGAAATTACCTCTCAAATCAAAATCAGTAAAGAGATATCAGAGGCATCCTTAAATTATCGTGGTGGGATAATTTTATCATCGTTGGTATAATTACTATTACTGCCATTAAAGGCATAACACCACCGACAAATGATGTTTTATTAACAGTAAAAGTCATGAAACCAAAAGTAGAGTCCTAGTAACGCTAGGAAAAATCGTGCCTAATTATACCAATTACGAAAAATCGAGTAGTTCAAGTCATTTTGAGATCGCCCAACATAGTAATTGAAGGGGAGATGCTTGTGAGCTAAATAAGGAACAATCAGCAAAAGTCCAAGAGCACGAGCTCAAAACAGACCCAACTACTTTGGATTCTTTTGAGCTGGACGGTCTCTTGGAGAAGATAAAGCAGCAAAATCCTTTGAGTGATATGCAAGCTTGTTTGTATGCCCTAAAATAAGGTTACGTTCAACCATATATCATTGGAACTTCTGCCAAAGCATATATAACAAGACTACAAGATTCACTTGGATTAAACATGCAATAAATCTTTGAGAATGGTAATTACTCATTTTGTTTGATGCATCATTCTTGTAATTTCCTTTACTTCTCATTTTTGTCTAACTAATCAATAACTCATCATCCTTTTTCTTTTATGCACAGGGTTTGATGACTTGTCGGAAGAAGTGAACAATAAATTTATTCTTCAATTTGATCCTAGGGTGAATGGCTCCTGGGATCAAGATCTCCTAATACCAATTGATTTTGTATTCAAGCTTAATGGTGTTCAACTTGAAAACACAAATACATCTTTGAACATAAGATTTTTTCTATTAATGTCCTTCTAATTCAAGTTCAATTGGCCTTTGATTTTTGACATTTTTTTAAAAATGGGAATTGGGATTTTCCCAAAGTTACTAATACAGTGTTATGGTAGAATTCCACTTGGACAAATGGACCAACAACAGAAAGGTGGTGAGTGGTAATGGCTGAACACCTAGCTAAGACTCAAAAAACCAGTAGTGCTAGTAGACTTGTCAAACGATTCCTCCTTTACTTGGTGCAAAACTCAAGTAGGAGACAAACATAGAAAGGATCAACTAGATAGGCTATAACTCTCCAAGACTATGGGAGATGAAAATCATAGATGGGAGGATTAAACTGAATGTTCCTTTTTTTATCTTATCATCTTCTAATACACTTGATTTTGGATAGAGGTGGAGGGTAAGTTAGAAGATCCTAGGTCTCAAATATGTCAAAGGTGCCGTGACTCTCCAAAGGACATTGCACATTTGTCTATGAACTACATGTATAGGGAAAGGGCTCCCTAGTTTGGAGTAGAATCTTTCAAAGTAATGTTCTAATGGTGCTGCTAGGAGATCTTTCTCCAAGGTTTAAGGCAAATAGATGGAACTAAAAGCAATGTGATAAGGTTTATTTGGCTTCAAAGTACTCTATATGTTTTTTTCAAAATGCTATTAGATGCTATGCATCGTGCGACTCATCATGCAATGGATGTTGTCTTTAAGAAAGAAATTAGGACATTCAAGACGTTGAATACCATCTGAAAAAGATCATGGAGGGGTTGAATAGAGATGCCTCTTTAGCTAAATAGCTCATCAATATTCCCAAGGTTGTTTGTAGTTTATTAGGTGATGGAATAGAAAAGATGGATACTTGAATATACTGGCACATATTAGGAGTTCTTAAAAATGGTAGCAAGTGAGGATGCAATAGACAATAGTGTTCATGAAGACTCACCATTACCACCCAATACATGGCAATTTTACTTATTCATAAGTAGCATTTATCAACTATACAATTGGATATTTTTTAAGTGTTGTAACATGAAAGAAGGCTTAGTACAGCTTGCAATATCAATCCATGAAGATCGGCCATTATGATCCAATGCATGTCCAATACAAGGATTTGGAGGAGGCCACATGCTATTGACATGTGTTTAAGTGGGGATGTCCATCCCATAAGCATATCTACTCTTGGGGAGACCCTGTATGTATTAGCCTCTTCACCCCCCCATAGTCATCTCCCCCTCTCCAGACTTTTTGGGAGACTATGGAGCTTCGATGGGGTAGCTATGGGACGGGTGCTAGGGATCTCATATCCGGCTCACATCCTGAGCACCATGTGGTGCATTCTGTGCTAACAACACCAGCCACATTGCATTAGCAATATTAGGAATCCCATACCTGGCTCACTCTCGGGTGCCATGTGGTGCATTCTGCGCTAACAACACCCACCACATTGCATTAGCAGCATTAAGGTGTGAGAAGTTATAGACGTGAAGGAGTCTAAGAATGAATTCTTTCCTAAAGAGCTCTTGTACCTTGGGCATAAGATTTCTAGTGAAGGCATCAACATTGATCATGAGAGGATTCAAAAGGTATTGGATTGGCACGTTCCTCAGAGAATAAGGCAACTGCGTGCATCTTTAGGATTTCATAGTCTTCCTTCATAAGTCTTTGAGGCATTCTTCAAAGCTAACTATTCTTTTGACAAACCTCCTTAAGGGATGTGGACTTTGGTCCAACAATCCTATGGTTAAGAAAAAGGGGATGCCTAATTAACTCCTCTTTGGTGGATAAGACTACTCATATAAGATCCACATGAAATTTCTCCCAAATGTAGACGAGTCTCTTCTTCATCAAAGAATCGGGATGGTGATGATGGTCAACCAAGAAAATCTAGCTGACACTCCCCAATCACTGCCTAGCTGCTCGTGGTGTGCACAAGAGATACCATAAACAAGAGTCTTTTCCATGGTTGGACCCTTAGGGTCAAGCCTCTAACAAGAAGCTTAACTAGGAGTGCCTTTCTTTGAAGATATGGATCAAGATTCCACAGTCCACCATATATATATCATGAAGTAAGAGTGACAGTGTCTTAATATACTCTAGCTCTAGTATCCACGAAGCCATCCCTCAACTCCATCGAAAATTCTTGAGCAGCCTCTTCACTAGTCTAATTCTATATGCATGGAAACATCAAGAAGAGACCACGTACCACATGGTATCTAGGACTACGCAGTTGAGCGTTAGGTATGTGAGGCAATACATTTAAGTCGTACAATATAACAAATTATAGACTTAAAAACATGGCAAGGAGAATTAAATGCTAAAAAACTTATATTGGGCATTAACTTATGGTGGATGAGAGGAATAAAATATTCACCCCTCATGGACCTCATTAGTTTTGGACTTTTTTCTCTTCTTTGTCATAGCTGAAAAATCCATATCAATCAAAAAGTGAATTTAAAGGCTTAAATAGTTCATTTGTTAAATAAAGACCAAGTAATATCTTCAACCTTTTGAATGTTCAATTTTGAACATTCATAATGTAAGTTTGTGAAATTTTCAACATTAAGCATATATCTCACAACTTAGAACACTCAGAATGTAAGTTTGTTACATTTTCAACACCATGCATGTATACGATTGTAGAAATACTGTGCAAATTTTAAGATGTGCATCGAACACTAGATGTGTGGTAGCGAAGGTGAAATGTCCTAAATTCACATGTGCATCATGCCTATGTGAAGGACACAGGATGTGAGGCCATGAAGATGGAATGTCTCAAATTTGCATGTGCATCCTACATTCATGTATATGGAACATTCATGAATATGGATATGTACAACCATCAGATTGGTACCCAAATTTCCAATGGTATACGATTGAATGATTTTCATGTCCTTGCAAAGTTCCATGTGCATCAAAAATATGATGTTTGCATGTGCATCCTGCAAACATGTAAAGGATAAATGCATAAAGGTGAGCAACACTAATATGCACAACTTTCCGAGTGGTATGATCAAACTTTGCATGGTCTTAAGTGAAATGGTTTCCATGTGCATTAGACACTGAATGCATGGCTAGGAAGACACAATATCCCAAATTTGCATGTGCATTCTGTTATGTGAAAAAAAATATGTAACAATCATAAACAATGATAGCTCCAATCATTCCCCAATCATCAGATTGGTAAAAAATTTTGCTAGGGTCTTAAATTGAGTGGTTTACATATCCCTAGAAAGTTCCTATATAATGAAGAATAATCATAAATCTTATTGAATAATTTGACAATAAACCATACATATGGTATTACGAATACCACTTATGTAATTTAGTCTTTTGATATATGTAAACTAAAAACATGAACTATACGGCTACATTCTAAATTTGAACTTAGTTGCTAATCCACATGGGCTCTTCCAGCATTCAAGACTTGACATGGTAAGCTTGGAGAATGCCCATCTACAAGCATCAGGGACCGTAGGAAACTATGACTATGGTTTGGATAAAAACGGAATCGTTGCAATGGAGCATGGAAGGTGCAAAGATAGAAGCATGGAAGGTGCAAGCATGGAGCATGGAAGGTGCAACGCCCAAAAATTTGAGAGGGAAGAGGCAAGTGGGAAGCGGGAAAATAGGGGAAAAAATATTCCCCCCAAACGTGTCTGTGACTCCCAAACGGTCTTGTGACTGGTGACATCCACTCATGTTCATTCTATCCCCAGCTACCTGCTCACGAGTCGAGGCTCCCGTCCCTATCCCTTACCTCTTCATTCTGTGTACCTTCCCCTTCCTAAGCCGCCTTACCTCTTCCTAAGGTCCTCGATCAAAGGAGTATATCAAAGATCTGTACTTCCCCTGCAATATCCGGCTCCTTCGACATTCTGATCTCCTCGAATCTACGCACGCTCGGCTGCAATATACGCGCCTCAGCGCCCTATTACGTCGCTGCTCATGTACTCGCTCTCTCCTTGAATCTGTGTGCCGCCTCTTGCACATATATTTGCAGCTTCTGTCGACTACTCGAGATATACACTCGATTAATTGGAGGATTCAAAGGTATGTTAGCAGCTGGTATATATATTGTCTACACTTGCATTCGGCGTACGCGTATATTTGTCCGTCCGGTAGTCGTTAACGTTAATCATCCGGTATATGGCGATACAGCTGCGCATGCAAATCGATATATTGGGCTTGAAAGAGAAGCTACAGCCTATAACAAGCACCACTCTGCAACGTCGACGTACGCATTGCTTGCCAAGAACGTCGACTCAGTCGTCGCGCGAGCTCCAAGATTCTCCAGCAGCCTCCACCAGGGGATTAATATGCTGCACCGATTTATCGCCAGCAGCAAAGGAGCATGACTTGAGTCGCTATAACGTCCTGTTGAGCCAGATTTTTCGTCAGCAACAGATCATTCCTAGCTAGCCTCCACGCGCGTCACTGTTGCAAGGATTTTCGAGGTACGTATATATTTGCATTAATGCCTTCCCTCTTGCCGCCTCTGCAGCTCTCTTCCCTCTCCTTCTTCATCTCCCCTGTTGCCGCCTCTGTAGCTCTCTTCCCTCTCCCCTCTGCATGGACCTTCTCTGCTAACAGTAGCCTCCCCATCCTCCACAGCGCCAGCGCCTTTGAATACCTTTGAATACAGTATATTAAAAGTTCCATATTTTAGTCTCTATTTCATTTGGAGCTGTTAAAAGGAGTGTCTCTAACTTTTATGCATTAGATAGAAATTTTTAGAGTGAAATATAAGCATGATGTCTTTTTTTCTTTGTGGAAATTTTGAGAGCAATTTTATGCTTTATGCTTTATGGATCTACTCTTTAAATGTTTATGGATGCCTTCCTTGCCATTGATGAATGCCTATGTTTATGCAAGCCTATGTTTCTACATGCTTCTATGCTATTTATGCTATAGTCTATGCCTATGTTTCTATTGGTGTTTCTATATGTCTATGTTAGTGTTTGTGCCTATGTGAATGCCATTGTTTGTGCTTCTTTAGTTCAGTGGGTTTATGCCTTGTCTATATGGTATGGCAATATTTCTTTTATTTGCTTATAGTATGGAAGTTTCATTTTTATGTAATGATATTCCCCCCCCCTCCGGCATGCCCCATGCCCCCCCCCCCCCACACTCCATGCACCCCCCCCCCGAACAAACTTTGAGAGCTAAAATAACTCTTCTTTATAGTGTAGTAGCATGGCCATTTGCAATTGGACTCTCTCTCTCCCTCTCTCTCTCACACAAAGACACACACATATACATACACACACATTAAAAAGAAAAAATAAGAATCTCTCTCTCTCTCTCTCTCTCTCTCTCTCTCTCTCGCACACACACACACACACACACACACACACACATATGATTTAATATGTTAGACAATGTAGTATGGCAGTTTGCTTATGGTATGGCAGTTTCTTTTATTGTATGGCAGTTTCATTTTTATTTGCTTATGGTATGGCAGTTTCATTTTTATGTAATGATATGCTATGCACTTAGGTTGTGCTAGACACATATCTATGGTCCTACGTGTGGGAGCTAAGTACCAGAAGTGACAAAATCTCACGGGTATAGTCCTTCTTTATCCATGGAGTCGTTGCTAGGGTGTGCATTTGCATGGCCTACAACGGCTTACCTACGGTTTTACCATGGGTGAGGCTGCTTTGATGATATCTGTTGGGAGGCTGTCTATACGACTGGCACTAGTTGCCCATACTTAGGACCTTACTATGTGTGTTTATTTTAAATGTGTTTATACATGTTTATAAATGCTATGTCTCTATGTTTGTGATGGACTTTGTTGAGCTTATGTAAGTGTTTGTTCTCTAGGGTGTTTTATTTATGATTTCATGTGCCTTATTCTAGATGGCAACAGATGATAGCCTACGGAGATGTAGATGCAATTATAGGTAGGTAGCATGGCCATTTGCAATTGGACTCTCTCTCTCCCTCTCTCTCACACACAAAGACACACACATATACATACACACACATTAAAAAGAAATCATAAGAATCTCTCTCTCTCTCTCTCTCTCTCTCTCGAGCGCACACACACACATGATTTAATATGTTAGACAATGTAGTAGACAATGTGAATGCCTATTTGCCTATGCTTCTTTAGTCTATGCTTCTATATGTCTATATGCTTATGTGAATGCCTATATGCCTAATTCTAAGTGCAATTTTATGCTTTATGCTATAGTCTATGCCTATGTTTCTATTGGTGTTTCTATAGTCTATGCCTATGTTTGTATTGGTGTTTCTATATGTCTATGTTATTGTTTGTGCCTATGTGAATGCCATTGTTTGTGCTTCTTTACTTTAGTGGGTTTATGCCTTGTCTATATGGTATGGCAATATTTCTTTTATTTGCTTATGGTATGGCAGTTTCATTTTTATGTAATGATATGCTATGCACTTAGGTTGTGCTAGACACGTATCTATGGTCCTACGTGTGGGAGCTAAGTACCAGAAGTGACAAAATCTCACGGGTATAGTCCTTCTTTATCCATGGAGGCGTTGCTAGGTTGTGCATTTGCATGGCCTACAACGGCTTACCTACGGTTTTACCATGGGTGAGGCTGCCTTGATGATATCTGTTGGGAGGCCGTCTATACGACTGGCACTAGTTGCCCATACTTAGGACCCTACTATGTGTGTTTATTTTAAATGTGTTTATACATGTTTATAAATGCTATGTCTCTATGTTTGTGATGGACTTTGTTGAGCTTATGTAAGTGTTTGTTCTCTAGGGTGTTTTATTTATGATTTCATGTGCCTTATTCCAGATGGCAACAGATGATAGCCTACGGAGATGTAGATGCAATTATAGGTGCAGGCATTCGCCTCTTGGCTATCAAGATGTGAGTCGGAGGACGTATTATGTGCATTTGCAACAAGACTCCATTGGAAACTTACACGCATCAATTTTGAGAAATGTGAATGAGGAGAACTCTATTGGCAATGATACTGTAGTAAATGAAGAACTCATTGAATCATCTAATCAACGGAGGCGGGTATGGTGTAGATGTGAAACTTATTGCCATGGTGGCCGCTTGGTCGCTCCATCAACTTATGCAAGGCATATGCAAGTTGATGAGCGATTTGAAACTATTGCAGAGAATCTTGGTTTGAATGCTCCACACTCCAGCTCTTGTGGACCTGAAGAAGAGGAGAACAATGAGCCTATGCATCAGATGGAAGGGAACGATGAATTTACTGATATGCATGAAGGCGCTAGGTTGGATGATGAAGAGGATAACATGGATGCTTTAGGAGAGGATAGCCATTTATCTCTCGCTGATAAAATCATACAAAGATTGATTGAGTTGCAAGCTCTTTGGGATGGACATGAAGCTTCAGTGGAGTTTCAAGATAGTATGCTTAAAATTCTATTTGGAGATATGGGTGGTCCTAGGTCTACAACACATGAAGGCGCAAAAAGATCAAGTTTGAGTAAACTATTGGTCCAACTTCCAGAAACATGGGATGGAAGTCTAAATGGAATAACTGTTCCCACATGTTGGGAGCAATTAACTACTATGTTGACAAGGCTTGGAATGGTTGAATCAAAGAGATATAGAATATGTCAAGGAAAAGAGGATTCCATACATGCTCCAATACTCTATCTACCAAGCAAAGAGGATGTTTATAGTGGTAACACTGTTGAATGCCAATGCAATAGAAATGTCACTGGAAAGAGAAAATTAAAGCGTGATTGTTTAACATGTTGTGAGAAGTGTGAGAAATGTGCAGTGCCTAGAAAGGAAATGATATGTTTTGACTACATTTCGATCGGTGAACAACTGAAACTAACTACTAAAAGTAGATCTTTATGCCACGAATTATTGGAAATGTGGCGAAATAAAGACAAATGGTTGGTATCGAACAATTCTAATGAAAATATGAGAATTGATGAGTTCTGGGATGGCAGTAAATGTACAAGTGTTAAAGAGTTTTGGGATCCAGAATCGGAGTTTGAGTTGCCATTGCTATATGCTTATAATGGTGACTGGTGACCATCCAGCTCAATGTAAGATTGGAGCTTTTAAAGATGGTGGCCAAGCTTTTTGTCGTAGAGACAAACCTATAGCTACTTTAGAATGTGAAGGATCGAGTCGATACCTTTATGACCAAAATAGATTCCAATTCAGATATGCCCCAACTAAGAGGTCCACAAAAGATATGTTGAGAGACTTGCTTCTTGCAGAGCGAGCAAGCACTCAAACGCAACGTGAAGACATTCTCAAAGAGGCTGGTTTTTCAGGTAGATCATGTCTATGGAGATTATATGATCTTTATGGGTTCGATTTATCTCTTGATCTTGTGTACGATTGTATGCACATACTAGCATTGAATATGTTTTCAAAGTACATGAGCTCTTTAATGAGAGAGATCGATAATAGAGTGAAGAAAGAAATCGATGAAGCAACTCATAGAATGACATTGGCCACACCTTACTCCATCCGATATGGTCGATGGCCAAGGTTTCCTAGCAAGTATTTTGAGAGTTACAAGGCAGAGGAAACACAAAAGTTCGTACAATGGTGTCTTCCTTATGTCCTGAGTGAAGTCCAAGGTATTCCTAAGAAATTCTATAATTTGGGTCTCTTGATCATAGATATTGCTCATGCCTTTTATAACTATACTAGAAGTAATGGCTGGTCTCAAGAAGACATAAACACTCTGAGGGTATTGCTTGCTTCTTGGAGAGTAAGATCAGAAGAGTGGATTGGAAGAAACTCAGCTCCATTAGAGCATGTTGCAGGCTTCGGAGAATTTCTTGATGATATTTTGCGACATGGCAACCACGATGGGTTTTGGTGCTACATATATGAGTGTATGGTCTCAACATATGCTAGCATCAAAACAAACAATAAGGACAATGAGATTTCATATGCAAACTATCATCGAAGGAAATTTTTCACATGGGTCTTTCTACATATTCAAGAAGATGCTGATAGGTTGTTTCCTCATCAAAGGATGTTGAAAGAGTTTCATGGAGTTCTTTCAGTCCCAGATGGATATTTAGTGGATAAACATGGATGTTATGAATGTCCTCAATGGCATTCATTAGGATTGATACATGTATCATCCATTGAAAAAGCGAAACATTTATGGAGTTTAGCGACATTGCATGCGAAAGACTATCCTTGCCAAAGAGTCATTGGCCAAAAGGGTATTGTAATAGCAAGAAAGAAGCCAAAAGTTAGATACGCAACAAGTGAGGAAAGAAGGTATGTAGAGCAAAATCTTCAATTCGGGATTGAGAGAGTAACAGAATACAAGAAAATTATGTTCAAGGTTGAGGTTTATAATATTGAAGATAAGGTTATCGTAAAGTCTGAAGAGGATGGAACATTATGTAAGAAAATAGTACGCAGCGGAAGATAACAACAAAACGCAAGTACACGATGGAAAGCTGGAGAGAATACAAAAATTCTGATATACCAAACTGCTGATACAACTGATGGTTGGCTGTCCACCCGTGCGCTCTACAGACAGAGCTTCGATGGTGATCTAGACAGATGCTGGACGGAGGACTATGAGCGTGAAGAACTGGTGATCTGATGATAGGGGGTGGCCACTTATATAGTGTAAGTGGTTGACGGTCGGCCCTGTAATAGGCAGTCGGCCTAATAGACAGTCGGCCTGGAAGACCAACCGACCCTTCAGAAAACATGCCGTCGGGCAGATGAAGGATCGCGCATAGGTCATACCGTCGGGCCTGGGGCTACCGGCAGCCCCCGGACCCTGCCGCTGGGGGCTTTGCCCCCAGACCCCCACCGGGGGCCTGCGCCCCCCGGACCCCCTGCTATCGGGGGGGCTATCGCCCCCCCGAACCCCCCCTTTGTGCAGACGGGTATCTACTCTTGGCTCCTAAGCCGTCTCATAACCATCTGGTCTACTCTAAGACCCCTTCCAGTGTCTAAACTGGGGATCCCTCCCAATATCTGATACCCATCATGGCTTCTCCTCATATGGGGGCCTTACAACATTGGGTACACAGAATGTTGGTGGGTTACATGAGAGGTGGACATTTGAGCTAACTCTAACACATTAGTCTCTAGTGTGGGACACTGGAAAGCATGTATAGCATCGTTTTTTTCCTTTCAGCATAATGGTGCCACGCAACTATTCTTTGGAGCACACTACTATAGGCAACGCATTGTTGTTGAAAGAGGAGAAGAAAGATTAGATGTTGATGGCACCACTGGCATGAGTGTCCTACAAAATGCATATTTGCCATACACCTGGAATTGTATAAGGCCAATTACTTCTTTATTGCATAAGTTTATTCCTCTACAGCATGGAGGTGGTATCATTGCATATGAGACAAAAGATTTAGGATTGAGAACACGTTTAATCCAACCTGGTTGCATTGGATGTATTCCTCCTTGGCTAGAGGAGAATGATATTGTTTTATTGAAGTCTGATCTTGATACAATATGCTCACCAAATGATCTCAAGTATGCCGTTGTCAGAGATGTAGATCACATGCTAAATCAAGTTAAAGTAGCATGGCTAAAGCTGGTTCACCCTGAGGAAAAGAGATGGAAGGTCTCGATGGAAGACAACGAATGGAAGGATTGGTGGTTTTGTGTGTCTGTTGAAGAGACGTGGAATGTTATCAAGACAAAGAACATGGTAGTTCAGGGCAAAGCTAAGATAGTTCCTATCATGTGGCAATCTTAGGCATGTAGCTAGGATACATGAAGTTAACATCATTCAAGGAATTTGAAAACAGATTTGGTACGTATTTGTATTTGATTTCCTTTTACATCTATTTCTATTTTGTGTGTTTTTATTTGATACTAACAATAACTATACTTTTTTATGCTTATGTTGTCATGCAGGATCAAGATGGCTAGCAACAACATGGACATGGCGGCGCTACTAAAGAAAATGATGAGTGAAGATGCAAGTTTCCTTGGACTCATGGATTCCATGGTTAGTTCAATTAAAGGTATGTCATTTTTTGTTGGATTTATGCTATGCATTTTGAGAAAAAAGGGGTTGAACATGTATGTTATGCATGTATGTTATGCTGATTTTGTAAGCATGTATGTTATGCATTTGGAGAAAAAAGGTGGCTGACTGTAAGCGTGTATGTTATGCATTTGTAAGCATGTATGTTATGCTTTTGGATGTAAGGGAGGGGGCTGAATTTATGCACTTGGATTTAAGAGAGAAGGCTGAATTTACGCATTTGGATTTAAGGGAGAAGGCCATTTTTAGGTGAAGAGAACTGTTTTTTGAATTTATGGGCTGTACTCATTGCATTTAGAGAAAGAAGGGGCTGATTTGTAAGCATGTATGTTATGCACTTGGAGAATCTAGGTAGCTGAATATATGGCATGTATGTTTTTTATATAGGGAAAATGCCTATGGGAGATGCATCAAAGGATGTGTCCTTCAAAGAGAACAAGGAGCGTCTCTCTTTGCAAGATAAATCTCAAGTTTCTGTTCCTCCGATCTCAGGGGCAAGTTTTACACCTACATATGATGAGGTGTTTAAACCATCCAAAATGAATAGTAGGGATAAGAACAAGCTATATGGGAAAGAGCTCCTAGAAAAGTGCTTCAAAGACCAGCATTCTCTATTGTTAGAAAACTACCGTCGTGTACGAAGGTGGTTCGAGGGAATAGAGGTTGTTATAGATCTACGGCATAAAAAGGAAGAACAACAGCATATTAAAGGCATCATCCATGAGCGTCATCATGAGATAGTGCCTCTAAAGTTTAGTGGAGTTGAATATAGCTGGAGAGAGGAAGATATATACAGGTGGTGGATCTCCTCAAAGCAATCTAGCAGGAAATACTCGAAGAAGAGGACCCTTGTAAATAATGTGAGTTGGCTTTTGAATTATGTGATATTTTATAAAACTATATATTTGTAATATAGATATGATCTAGTGAGTGTATTCTATTGTGTTTCAAAGGACAAAATGAGCAAAGTTCAGAGAAATCTGGAGCATGACGCAACTAGTCCTTGTATTGACAAGTCTTCGCAAAATTCAATTTCAAAGAAGGTATGTTCAATACATTTAATGGTTCTCTAGCATGAAGTAAAAATTTTGTATTTATTTGCATAATTTGTGCCACTTCTTACTTGGATCATTTAACTCTTTAGCAGTCTATTGGAGATTCTATTTCCATTAGAGGGGAATTTCAGGAACAAGGATATTCAACGTCTCAGGTTGTTGATGCATTTGAAAGATATGTTTTTCCAAGAAAAAATAAGAATATCGTATACCAATTGAAGTAAGTTCTCATTCCTTTGGATTTTAAAGTGATATATAAGAGTTTAATAACATTTTGTATGTCTATTTGAAACTTTTTAGAGATATATGGAGCCTCAAGCAACTACTCCTTGTATTGATGAGTTTCCACGTAATCCAATTTCAGAGAAGGTATGTTTATATTAATACCTTGAATGGTTCTCTACTTTTAGTAAAAAATTATACTTTTTCGTGTAATTTATGTGACATCTTACTTGGATTATTCAATTCATTGGCAGTCTATTGGAAATTCAGTTTCTATTGGAGGAGAATTTTATGGACAAGGATGTCCAACATCTGAGGTTGTTGAAGCATTTCCAATAAAAGATATGTTTTTACTTTTATAAAGAATATAAAATGTTTTCTTTAATAAAATCATATGTTCTTTTGTGTAGATAGATAAGTTCATGGCGAAGAGATTCGAAGAGTTTGAGTATTATCACTCTGATCAGGTGTGTAAGTTTCAATCATGAGTTTTCTTCTATTATGAAGAAGTATTATTAACCATTCAGTTATTCACAATTCATCTATCTTAAATATTTTATATCAGGATTCTTATGGTGAAGTGAATGCTGATATGAATGAGATGACATTTTCTAAGATGCTTCATGGTGGCATCACTACAAATGAAGATAAGGTATGAATTGCCTTTATCTTTTAGATATGCGTATGATTGAAGCTATTTTCTTTGATTCAATTGTGATCAACATCTTCTTTTTAGACAAGTTTTAATTTAATTTTGTTTTTTTTAAGGATCCAATATCGAATGTGATTGATTCTACGAATGAAATATCTAGAAAAAGTGAACGAAAGAGAAAGGTAAAAGTGTTCGTTTATGCAATACCCTTTAAAAGTAAAGTAAGTACTTTGTATGCTTGTATTCTTTACATAATTCTTTCGAATAGCATTAACACTACTTGTTGTTTATCATTCATAGGTGAGTGAAAAAATGAGAGATCACTTAGAACAGAAGACCGTGCAAAGAAGTGATAAATCCCAAGGAAAGAGATGCAAGGTATTCTTATATTTAGAATTTATTTTCTATGGTTTGAAGTCTTTATACCTTGATTTTAATCTCAAATTTTTATTTGAATTAGAACTTAAAAGATATTCAAGGTACAGACATGGAGGTGACTACGGTTTCAAGCGAGTATAAAAGAGTATGTAACAGCCTTTTACATTAGGCTTGATTATTTAAATCATTTGCTTCGATTTTGTTAATATATTGTCACTTGTTTTGTTATTATGCCCTCAGGTGGATGACATTTCAGAGGAAAATATGGAGACGATACTTTTGAAATACATGGGAGTCCACACAATTCATGATATGTACTTTTCCTTAAAAAGTACATATGTGAAGCTTAAAAAGATGGAGAGTAGCTTCAAACAGTACTCTACAGACATCAAGAAACCAGCCAGTAACATTATGATAAGGGACATTGTGCATTGGCTTATTGAAAGTCAAAAAGTTAGATTCATGGAAAAATCTGATGTGCTTAGTTTAGAAGATATAGAGATTTTGATATGACATTTAGCTTGACTCAAATAAGTCTTCAAATTGTTATGTAGAACTCTTTTAGCTCTCTTTGGTTGTCTTATATTTCTTATAGTAGAAGTTTTTTGCTTTTTCTTTTGAATATTGTAATAACGAATGGACTTTTTACCTTCTTATTATTTGTAAAAATATTAAAGAGAACTCCATAATCTTTTTGATGGTTTTGTTGAAGTAGATAATGTGAGTTAAGGTAATTATAGTAACAATTGCTTATTGCTCTAGGTTCTTTAAAAGCTCAAATTGCTACATGTAAAAATGTGAAACATGAGTGCTTCATTTCTTAAATGACATAACTGAGACAAAATCACTTATTTCGCATTCTCCCTATATAGGAAAATAGAAGATTCTCAATATTGTTTACTAGTTCATAACCAGGAAGTTTGCAAACCATGAAAAATGGGGCATTTCCTAGTTTGTCTTCCAAAGAAAAAGAGGATTCTCTATATCATTTACTAGACTATAACTAGGAAGTGTGCAAACTAGGGAAAATGGAACATTTCCTAGTTAGACTATGTAGGGAATTACTAATGAATTTCACTATCTAGGAAAATTTTCCTATATGGTGAAATTCTCTAATGATTCCCTGCATTGACTTGCATAGGGAATTTTTTGATTGATTCCCTAGATAAGGTAACTAGGAAGTGTTCCATTTTCTCTAGTTTGCGTTCATTTCAAACTAGTAAATGATATAGAGAATCCTCTTTTTTTCCTATACAGAGAACGTCTCAAAGTTCCTTGTGTGCAGGATAAACGATGATCACGTCGAAGCGGGTACAACGTTTTGGAAACAACAATGCAACACTTTGCCATAGGTTTTGCTAGCCAAGAAAGCCCACGAACACCTCCTTAAGGTTCACAAAAAGTTCCACCCGGCATGGCTTCCCGCCAGCTCTCTCGGCGTCTGATTCCCTCACCACCGCCACCTCTCCCCTCCCAATTGCCTCACGACCCTGAATTCCATTGCAAGCATCGCCAGCTGCTTTCCCCGGGGCCATCGTTAGTCATCCTACAAAATCTATTCAATTGATATCAAGCACTACGTGAAAGGAATCAAAAGGAAACAATCACCCGAAAAAAAAGCAGCGTCATGATTGCCTTTGTGTGATTTTCAATTAAATAATAAACGTTGTGTTTTCTCTGAGCACATATTGGCGAGTACGCTGCTACTCGCGGGCATGTAAATGTGCAGCTCCTTCGGTGGTAGCTACGCTTGCAGAGTGAATTGCCGGTCCCCTTGTATACCCTGGTTGCCCTTCAAATCTTTCACCCCCATAGCTTGCTTATCAGCTAGGCTTCTTCCACCGATCTCTGGAGCTTCCTCCACCCTCAGCCTTACTGGTTATGGACTTACAATCATGGCAGCAACAACACTTCTTTTGCTTTTGCCATCAAAACCTATCCGTCCGTGATAGGTCACGACTCTTCATTCCTTTGTCCAGTACCTAGCACCATTACTCTTTAAGAGGCCTTCTCTCCTGATCATTATTATCCCCTCTTCAACATCATGCAGGATAAACGACCAGCGGCCTTGACAGTAAGCAGGAGCTCGTTGCCCTCCGAGAGCCATGGAGCGGCAAGACATAATCGAGAGAATCAAAAATCTGGTGATGGCCAAGGTTGACGAAAGTTTGGTGGATAGAAGATTGGGCGTGGAGCCCTTATTGCCAGCCATCGACATGTTGACGTACATATATCTATAAGAACTCCTATCCCGCTAGAGCGCAATGTCATGCTTCTGGCAGTAGAGAAGACAAAAACTGCAGGTTCGACTCTTCCTATTGCTGCCACTGAGCCACGATTCGTGTTCCTACACAGAAAGGGCATTGTTTGTCATATGAAACTTCAAAAAATCCTTAAAAACGTTGCTACTGTTGTTGTAGTCGCAAAATGCAAAGACTGAAGAAAGGCTTCACCCGGTAGCCGGAATAGGAGGGTGGAGGAGCTATTAGCATCTGAGAGGTAGTCGGCGTGAAGGGGAGATGGGACTGTCACACGAAACTAGAGAGGAATTATGAGACAGAGCGTGAAGGGGAGATGCAATCCAGTGGACACTGGGAGCTCAAAGTTGGAGCGTGAATGGGAGAGCTCTTAGACCGACTCAGACGGGAGAGGTGGTGGAGGAGCCCGTGCTCCAAGCTTTCTCCAAGCATTGAAGCCTCCTCCAGGAGTCAGGACCTCTCCTCTTGCGTGACAGATTCTCTGTGTATCTCGCTCAGAGTCCTGCTCGTGATCTCCCTCCTCCTCCTTCCACTTGGCATACCTCCTTGCCCTCCTTTCCCTCCATGTGAGCTATGTCAAAGCGCAGGAGGTTCAAATCGGCAGGCCCTTCGATGCTTTTCTCCACTCCACCCCCAGCTTCCCTTCTCCAAGCTCTCCTCCTCTATAGATCGTAGTCGTGCGACATGTGGTGCCCTTCAAGCTCTCCACCAGCTGACACGTGGCATAGTATGGCCTCCAAGTGTCCTTAATATATAGTATAGTATATAGTGTATAGTAAGACTTAATATATAGTAAGATAAGATATAAGATAATGTATAAGATAAGATAAGAAGTAAGATAAGATATATAATAATAAGAAGAAAAAAAACTGGGAACATATAAGGAAAAAATGTTTGAGACACCTAAGTTGAGAAATGCAACACCTAGAGTTTGCAAAAATTTCAACCAAAAGTAAGAATTTTTAATAATATTGAGTTTGAAAAACACAATATTGAAACAAGATGTCAAATCCTTAGGAAGTCCAGGTCTTGAGGTCAAGGTCCACTTACTTGCCACCATCCAAGCAAACTAGAACAACATAGTTACATTTGGGTAGACAGGTAATGCTAATTTTCCACAACTCATTATCGCTTTACCTAGGAATATAAACAACCATATGCATTCTTAGATAATTTAAAAAAAAATTAAGTCACAAGTGAAATTTGAGTCACAAGTGGAGTAAGGAGTGAATGAGACCATGGGTCTATAAGGCATTAGTGGAGGTATGGGAGGATTAGTGTGCTTGGTCTGAGGGGTGGTTAAAAAGAGAGCGTAAAGGGGAGATTTCATAGGATGTACATAAAAGAATAATTCATCTTTGGGGAAGTATACATGTGTGTGTGTGTGTGTGTGTGTGTGTGTAAGTTTTATACATATTCATGAGTGTAGAGTTTCATAGTGTGTGGCTATGCTCATGACCTATGACAATACATGCGGTGATTTGGAGACAAGGCTAAGGCTTATATATGCTATCATTTTATGTGAAGAGTATCCTAGATTTAATTTGTGTGGTTTCGATATCCATGGTTTTGTCTATTCCATGTATTTCCTATAAAGTTATAAAAATATATAAGTGTTTACTACTTACCAAAATGCTTGCAAATTTTAGTACCAATATTACTCATTGTACCTTTACTGTTTCTAGTATAGACACCATTTCTTTAGTGTATTTTTTAGTATGCAAATAAATGTATGTGCGAATCTAGCTTAATTTGTACTCTTTTCTTAAAAACTATGTGAATCGTTTATATATCAAAGAATAGATTTAAAGAACATATGATAGAAGAATGTTCACATGTAAAGAAATATATTATCAAATTACTTACAATTTAAAAGAAAAATATGGCCCAATCAAAGACACGGTCCAATAGTAAATGGAGATATGAAACAGGTTGGATGATCATCGGCCCACAACTTGGGGGGGGGGGGCAGAGAGAGAGAGAGAGAGAAGATTAGATTACCATGAGAGAATAAGATTGAATACTTGAAATTCATGTCGAGACAAAAGAAACAGCTAGGCACTTTCACACCCAAGAAAAAATAAAACACCATTGGGGGCATCATTTAATTGAAAAGGTCTCACAAAATAAAAATTTAAAAAACAAGTGAGTACAAGTACTCGTGAGCACTGCCTTCAATTGGTTCTATCAAAGGAAAACAGTTGTCAAGATGAATGAATGATTAATTTGCAACACCTATGATGGAAGCCTGTGTATAGGAAAGTTCGAATGATTTGCTAACTCTGTGTGTGTGTGTGAGAGAGAGAGTTCTTAAAACAAGGTGAATGATAATAAATCATTCATAAGGACTGCTCGAGGTCCATATAGCGATAGAGGATGGAGATGATGAATTGAAAGCCATGAGAGAGAGAGAGAGAGAGAGAGAGAGAGAGAGAGAGAGAGAGAGAGGCTAAAAATGTGGAGGATATCTAGAGGAAACAATCTTGTTTTCACAAGTGGCGTGCATTTAATCAAAGGCAACCCAAACGACATGAAATCCACAACTAAAAGGCCATGGTTTGAAAACAATACGTGAGGGCAACTAGGCATTGAAGCACTTTGATGATGGAGCCTCCAACAATAAAGAAATCTGCAACAACAAAGACACTAGCAATAACTAATGGACCAATTGCAAAAATGAAGAATTTCCAAATTTTCAATAATCTGGATTTTTTGCTTTGCAAAAGTAGAGCCGTTGCTAAGGCTACCCAGAGGGTAGGAAAAAAAGAAAGTGTGTGCGAGTGAGTGTGTGAGTGAGAGAGAAAGAACCAAAATAGAAGGGGCCTCGTGGCAAAAAATGATGTGGGACACTCATTAGGTAAAAAGGGAGCTCATTTTGGGGCCTTTTACGGTTTGGAAAAATAAGCCCTCAACCAATCAATAGAGGGCCAACGTAACGTTGAAAATTCACGAAAATAAGAGAAAATAGAAAAAAGAAACAATACTTTATGTAGGTACAAGCGTGCTACATTTAAGTGGAGATTGGTTTTTTATTCTCAGAAGATCTTTGGACAAGAAGATAGAATCTAAACTGACATGACAAGGGCCTTCCCGCTTCCACCTTCCTTTGAACTTTCAAATGTTGTGCCGCCTTTCGTGCGAAAGGTCTACCATTCCACACCATTGCCTCATTGTGCAGCAGCCTTTCTTTTCCAAAACTGCTCCCTTGATCCTGTTTGGCATAGAGTAAGATGTTTCTTGTCAACTATCTGTCTGCCCACTTTCTCTTTCTTGAAACTTCAAATTGTTATCTTAGTTGCATTACTTTGCTATTGTTACAGATTCAGAAAATATCCATGGTGAACCAAAACCACGGCCGTTCTTGTGGAAGACGCTCTGTGGATGATAATGCTACGAAGGCAGAATTATACCAAACATCCTTACCCCATCGACCTGCTTCTTCTATTTCGTCGGTAGAGAATTCAAGTACAGTAAAAACGGAAGGAACTTGGAAAAGGTTTAGTGTTTCGAAAGGAGCATGGGTGCTCATGCAACCTAGTAAAAGAAAAAGACCCCAGACAAAAAACATTTTCTTGGCATCATGGAAGGGAAGAGTACGAGATTTTAAAATCACCAAAGGGAAGATATCCGTGAAAGAAGTTTTGATTCAGCACGTGTACATGCATGAAGAACTTGTCTTGCGAGACTATCCAAAAAATCTTCCGCAACACAGGCCTAATTGTATATTTTTCTATTGTGGTTTTTTTCTTTACGAGGTATATGGATTTTTAAGATGAAGCTTTCTCTCTTAGCTTATTGACATTCTTGTGTTGTTTTATTTCAGATTTATATCCTTCATCGTATGAGACATGGCAAAACATCGATTGTATTCTGGGATTTATAGATGTTCTGCATGGATCGATAGGAGAACAACAATACCAAGGTCGATGTGCAACAGAGCTAGCTCAATCGGGTATATTTTTTACTGATCATTTTTATCAGTTGCTGGACAAAGCTAACACACATGGTGTATTAATAAAACAAGACCTTCCGGCATGGAATTCAGTGGATTGGACTCACCCACATTCTAGCGTTATAGAGGCATATAGGGCGAAGCTTTTTACAGAAGTACAGAAAGCTCTGAGAACACCATATTAGAGAATTTGGGAAAATCCTGATAATTTGGGAACTTTTGAGGGGTTGTAATTATGTAACATTCAATGTTTTTCATTGATTTTTCCCATAGATTTGGGAGTCCATCCAAATCTTGCAAATGTGCATGGTTTGCATCAACATAAATAAAATGTCAAATGTTGAAATTTTGACCAATGCATGGTATTTTTTGAGGGGTTACAATTACAATGCATTGAGTGCACTCCATTGACTTTCTCCTTGGATTTGGCCGTGTATATGAAATTCACAATTTGGGGTGTGCCTGTTCTGCATTAGCCGAGAAAAAAACATCATATGTTTGAGTTTAACGAAGCATTTTTTGCCTCTTCTCAAAAAAAGGTGGTGTTCAAAAACGCCATTTTAGTTTAGTTGGAGAAAAAGTAAGAATGCAACACTAGTCCTTGATATTTTGTCGAGTGTGCAAAACTTGCAACCACAAAGCAATGGTCTGAAAAAAAAAAGATAAAGAAAAAAGATCAATGTCATACCTTCCAAATATTTGTCAGTATTCAAATAAATTATTGTTGTGCAAGGAAAAAAAAGTCATGCTTTTCAAGTACCTTCACTCCATTGTGGAGTCAGCATCAGAGTCGGAATCTGTTCTATGAGCCAAATTGGATAAAGCTCGCTTGCGTGCAATGGTTGGTATCTTCACCTTGATGGGGAGGTTGCTGCTCTTCGAGGAAACCTTCTTTGAGAGGTTACATTTTGGAACCCATGACCATACAATAGCATCAACAGATTCCCAACGTGGAGGATCACCTTTATTGCACATCCAAATCTTGTTCCAACAATCTGCATACACCTCCTCAATTTCTGCATTGTGTCTTTTGCATATAGGTGCCCAATATTGTATGAAAACCTTCTTGAAATTTTTAGATTTATTATCCTTTTGTACATCAGTTTGAGCAATGCCTAGCCAAATTGGGTAAATTTTTTCTGCTGGTCGGACCAAAAGAAAGTGTCCTTTTTGTACATCAACCATTGGATCAAATGATTGTTTTGGCTTTTTCCTTTGAGGTCCACAGTAATGATCATTCAACTCTTCAATTCCTTGAAACTCATCGTTTTCATTATCAAATACTTGCACACAATCAATATGTTGCGTCTTTGGCCAAAATCTCTCGTACATGCCCTCTACACTATTGTTTGGTTTATCAAGCTCATTAATCATGTTCTTCCAGTACTTCACTACTGGCTTGTAAAACTTTGTGAAAGATGCATCTGGACCTTGCAGGTGTGCCCATTTTTCCCAAAAGCGTACATACTCCTTGATACCAACTATCACATCTAAGTGATCCTTCACATACTTGAACATGATTACATAAGGCGGCTCTCCACTTGGTAGCATTGGATGACCATCCGGATGTCTCTTCCATAACTCAATGCCACCTTCACTTGGTTGCCAATCTAATGATCGTGGATGCACTTTATATTGCATGATAGGAACTTCATTTCGCATAAAGAACCGAAATTGGAGAGGCTTTGAGTGTCCCACTAAAGAATCTTTCCCATCGCATAGGCATCCATCAACATAGCTCTTGAAATCAGGGACTTCTGTTACCAAAAATGGCATTGGAGAAGACTCCTCACATTGTCTAAAAGTATCCATGAGATGTGCAAATGTCAATGTTTGGCTAGTTCTTAACCTCTCTGAAAACCTGCTAAACATTGCATCAATATCCTCATGTGTATGCCCAACCATCAAGAATCCCAATTGAATTGACTTGAAAATCCCTCGAGCAACAAGTAATGATAGGTATGCAAACAAGTACCTATTCTTGTTTTCAGAACCACAATTATCCAACTGCAACAATAGGTGTTCGGGTAGTTTCTTATAAGGATTTTCTTGATGGGAACTTCCAAATCCAAGGTCTTTGAATGTTCCACCCACTGCTCCAAGATGAAGTTGTTGCTTGCCATTAGAAACATAGTGAGAATCCAATGCTTCTCTTGAGGTTAGTGCGTTTAGCAGAGCGTTGTCAGACCTTGGCATCCCATCATGTACCAAATCTCCAAGTGCATGGTTATCAAATCTTTCAAGATTTCTCAAACACAAAGCCAATGAACCAATTGTGAAGCTAGGACCCGACGGCCACAAGGATAAAGAAAAGTGACCATAACGTCCTTGACCATGTCCATGTGTTATCATGCCAGTCAAAGCCACTGGGAGCTGAAAGGACTTGTCTGTGTCCTTTGAACGATTGCGTAATCTAGGGATGGCTGTCTTCTTTTGGTCCATCTTATCATGGATAATGCACAAGTATGTCTGAGGATACATTTCAGAAAATCTGCGCCAAGTGTAGTACACATTTCTACAACTTTTTTCTTGTAACATGTGTTTTCTTCTATCTTCCATCAACTTATTACGTTCATTTTGGCATTTTGTCGCTGCAAGTTGAGCCTTGATTGCACTACATAAACCACACTTAGAGAATTCACTTGTTTTTGACAAAGTTACATGCTTGAATTCAGAGTTCCATATGCGGTTGAATGTGGAAGTTGACATCTCCTTACAACCCAAACTATGCTTTAATTGCATGTTAACTTCATAGAGAATATCAACCTGCTTGTATGCATCTGGTATCACCAATTGTGTTTCCCTTGATCCATCCTGAAGTGTTCTACTTTTGTGTGGCATACGCTCAGAATTGTTATCCACAAAATCTTGGATTATGGCTCTACCCAGTTCTGTGTGGTCCCAACCTCTCCGCACGATTCCTTTATTACCATGTATGCACCTTCGTATACCAATTTCAAATTGCTCCCTGTATCGATAAAATGTTGTTTTTGGAATACCATGCATTTCATACCATGCTCTACAACAAACTTGAATACCATTCAATGAAAAGACATATTTGAATTGCCCATTGTCATCTTTTTGACAAGCAACCCCAAGAGTGTCATATACATAATTGGTGCGAGCCTCCAAACTTTGGCCCCAATACTCTATGCGTAATTTGGATATCATTTGACGATCGGCAAATTGACAACAATTTTGTTTACAACAATCAATCATAGATACTTTTATGACTGCATCCCTTGTGAGTCTAGATGATGCTAATGGCATGCCATGTTTTTTAGCTTTTCTCTTTATCATGCAGTAATGCCTCTTTTTTGTGGATTTTTCCATTGGGTCCTCATCTTCCATGTGCTTTTTCCCAAAACCACTTGAAGAATTCATGGTGTCATCGATTCTTAATGAAGTTCCATCTAAAAAGGTTATTTGTGCAATGGGCCATTTTATTAAGTGGATGGTATCGATGCCTGATACATCACTATGATACTTTTCAATTCCCACACCTAGATTACCTTCACCAAGCATCTCAAAATTTATAGGTTCAAATGGGTAGACATACAAAACAACACCCTCTGCAATGCTCTTGGTTTTCTGCTCATCCAATATTAAGACTTTCTTGTCCTTCCATGATTCTCGAATGGAAAACTCATCATATTCACATAGAGGTTCGACGTCAATGGTATCTGATGTTATATCATTCATTGGTATAATAGCTCCATTGACATTGTCCATGTTAGAGTTAGCTCAAATGTCCACCTCTCATGTAACCCACCAATATTCTGTGTACCCAATGTTGTAAGGCCCCCATATGAGGAGAAGCCATGATGGGTATCAGATATTGGGAGGGATCCCCAGTTTAGACACTGGAAGGGGTCTTAGAGTAGACCAGATGGTTATGAGATGGCTTAGGAGCCAAGAGTAGATACCCGTCTGCACAAAGGGGGGGTTCGGGGGGGCGATAGCCCCCCCGATAGCAGGGGGTCCGGGGGGCGCAGGCCCCCGGTATGACCTATGCGCGATCCTTCATCTGCCCGACGGCATGTTTTCTGAAGGGTCGGTGGTCTTCCAGGCCGACTGTCTATTAGGCCGACTGCCTATTACAGGGCCGACCGTCAACCACTTACACTATATAAGTGGCCACCCCCTATCATCAGATCACCAGTTCTTCACGCTCATAGTCCTCCGTCCAGCATCTGTCTAGATCACCATCGAAGCTCTGTCTGTAGAGCGCACGGGTGGACAGCCAACCATCAGTTGTATCAGCAGTTTGGTATATCAGAATTTTTGTATTCTCTCCAGCTTTCCATCGTGTACTTGCGTTTTGTTGTTATCTTCCGCTGCATACTATTTTCTTACATGGTATCAGAGCTCAGGCTATCTGAGTAACGACTTCATTGCAAGTTCAACGAGCTTTGTTAGCAAAGGCTACTAGGAGTGATGGCTGCTCCAACCCCGTTGCGAATTCGTCCACCTGCCTTCAATGAAGGCAAGCTCGATGGGACGAATTATACTTTGTGGAAATTCAAGATCAGCGCGATCTTGGATTCATATGAGCTTCTGGATACTGTTCTGGGATTGGATCCAGAACCGGTTGGATCACCGAATCCAAACAACCCCAACGTCATAACGCCACCGAATGCAGATCTTCTTCGGGCATGGAAACGAAGGAACGCAGATGCACTCTGCGCTCTTGTTACCAGTTCAAGTGATTTTGTTTTGACTCTGATTCAGCACACAGACAAGGCAAGTGAGGCTTGGAACATACTGAAAGGTCAGTATGAAACGCGGAATCAGACCAGAATTCAAAATCTGGAGAATATGCTTGCTGCAGAGAGGTGCTCTGATGGAGAATCAGCTGAGACATTCATCACACGGATCAAGAATCTACGTGATCAGATGGCGGCGGTTGGGATTACAAAGACCAGCGAAGAGTTGGCCAGAAGGTGCATTCGGATCCTTCCACAAAAGTACGATGCATTGGTTACGACACTCAACACGCAGGTAAGAAATCCACCCCTCACTTTTGAAGAGTTCAGTGCGATGCTTCTAGAGGAGGAGATGCGAATGAAGACCCGCGATGGCGGAAGTGATGCAGCATTCTCAACCACATCCAAAGGGAAGGGTGGAGAGAAGAAGAATGGTAAGAAGAAGAAGTTTTCAGGTAAGTGCCACTACTGCAACAAAAGCGGTCACATGATCAAGGATTGCAGAAAGAAGCAGCAGGACGAAAAGAATGGCACTACACAGTCTTCTTCGAAAGGCAAGGAATCTGCCAACACAGTTGAAACTGAGTTGGAGCTATGGGTTGCAATTGAAGAAATATGCTCCTCAACAGAAGTTTCAACAACGAATGATTCGTGGCTCCTTGATAGTGGAGCGTCCCGTCACATGACCAGAAAGAAGGACTGGTATAGCTCTTTCAAGCCTCTACAAGAGCCCATGAACGTGACGGTCGGTAATAATGCAAAATGCCCTGTGGAAGGTACAGGTACTATCTCTCTTTCCATTCAAGAGGGTGAAACTAAAGAGCTTTCTGATGTATTACTAGTTCCTCAGCTAAAGAAGAACTTGCTTTCGGTTGCTGCGATAACTGATCGCAACTTGGAGGTGCGTTTCAAGAGGACCGGAGCAGAAATCCTTAATGCAGCGGGCAAGGTGGTCGGCAAGGCAGTAAGGAAGAACAATCTCTACGAGCTGACGGCACTAACAGTCTCTTCAGGAGTGGGCATCAGTAAGGTATGGCATGAAAGATTTGGTCATCTTAGTTATCCTATTCTTTTGGAAATGCAGAAAACAGGGATGGTTGCACACTTGCCTGCACTCTCAAAGGTGCAGGAACCTTGTGAAGCTTGTATGATGGGCAAGCAACAAAGGAAGGCTTTTCCACATGAGAGCGGCTATCGGGCAAAGGCTCCTCTAGAATTGGTTCATGCTGATCTCAGTGGGAAAGCTCCGACTCAAGCTTTGGGGGGATGTAACTACTATATGCTTATCGTCGACGACTACAGTAGATACATGTGGGTGTATTTTTTACGAGATAAGGCTGAAGCTCTTGGAAAATTCAAACAGTGGCAAAAGATGGTGGAAAACGAAAGCGGGCTGAAGGTAAAGAAGCTTCGCACGGATCGAGGAGGAGAGTTCCTGTCAAAAGAGTTCGACACATACTTGCACAAGAATGGCATTAAGCGCCAACTCACGACTGCACATACTCCGCAACAAAATGGTGTTGTAGAGCGTCGCAATCGTACTGCCATGGAGATGGCACGATGCATGGCACTAGGTAAAGGATTGCCTAAGTCTTTTTGGGCTGAGGCAGTCAATACAGCAGTCTACATCCTCAATCGAAGCTTCACAAAGGCCTTGACGGGCAAAACACCTTTGGAGGCTTACTCAGGTAAAAAGCCTTCCGCTTCTCATTTCAGAACATTTGGATGTGAGTGTTTTGTTCATGTTCCAGATAGCACCAGAAAGAAATTAGATCCAAAGAGCAGAAAGTGTATCTTCATGGGCTATAGCCAGGAGTCAAAGGCGTACCGGCTATATGATCCAGAGGCAAAGAAGATCGTGGTCAGTCGTGATGTGGTGTTTTGGGAACAGCCACATACAGTGGAGGAGGAGGTATGCCCTTCCACTTTATCATCAGCCGTAAAAGTAACTCACCTTGTGCCCGTATCTAAAGCAGAGTTGCAGAATGAGGAGGAGTACTTCGAGGAACAGACTCCACCAACACCACAACATGCCTTGGCTCCACAAGGTAAGCCACTTCCAAAGTGGGCAAGGCAGCTCTTTGATGAGAAGAATCCGGTTCCAGACTTGGCGGAGTCATCTGTAGATGGACTTCGACGATCAAAGAGGATAGAGGAGCAGAAAAGGGCTTCTGAACACATAGTCAATATGGCCTTGATGGCTGAGATTATGAAAGTTCAAGAGCCTACGAATTTGGATGAGGCAATGGACGATCCAAATTGGAAAGCTGCCATGCAAGAGGAGTATGACAGCATCATGAAGAATCAGACTTGGGAATTGGTTGATCGTCCAGAAAAAAGGAAGATCATTGGTACCAAATGGGTATGGAAGGCCAAGTACAAATCTGATGGATCTTTGGAAAAGTACAAGGCTAGGCTTGTTGCACAAGGATACTCTCAAGTTGAAGGCTTTGATTTTGAGGATTCCTTTGCTCCTACAGCAAGGATGACAACTATTCGGGTGGTACTTGCCTTGGCTGCTCATAAGCAGTGGCCGGTGTTTCAAATGGACGTGAAATTTGCGTTCTTGAATGGACATCTCAAGGAGGAGGTATATGTGTTCCAGCCACCAGGATTTGAGGTGCCCAATTCAGAGAACAAGGTTTGCAAACTAAAGAAGGCATTGTACGGGCTGAAACAGGCCCCAAGGGCATGGTACCAACGGATTGATAGCTTTCTCATATCTATTGGTTTCTCAAAAAGTGCTTCTGATGCTAACCTGTATGTTTGTAAGCAGGATGGCAAGTATGTGGTAATAGTCCTTTACGTGGATGACTTGATCATCACAGGAGATCATGAGAAGATGCTGCAACAGTTGAGGGAGTCGTTGAGTTCCGAGTTTGAGATGATAGATTTGGGGCTCATGCACTTTTGCCTCGGCATTGAGGTTTGGCAAAAACCTGGCAGGATTTTCATCTCTCAGCAGAGATATGCTCGCGAGATCTTGAAGGCATTCGGTATGACCGAGTGTAAGGATGTGGTCTCTCCCATGGAGGTGAATGGTAAGCTCTCAGTGGAGGATGCATCACCACTTGTCGACATCAAGGAGTATAGGAAACTTGTGGGGAGTCTCATTTTTCTGTGCAACACTAGACCTGATATCAGCTTTGCAGTTGGTGTACTTAGTAGGTTCTCAAATCAACCTCGAGAGAACCATTGGAAAGCAGGGATGCATGTGCTAAAGTACGTGAAAGGTACACTGGAGTATGGCATTACCTACAGAGCAGGGAAGACCTTGGCGGGTTACTGTGACTCAGATTGGGCGGGAGATTGTGATTCTAGAAAGTCAGTTTCTGGATATTGTTTCTCACTTGGTTCAGGAGTGTTCTCTTGGATTAGCAAGAAGCAACCAACAGTGGCACTATCTTCGACGGAAGCTGAGTACAAGGCAGCATGCATTGCTGCTTGTGAAGCAGTTTGGCTAAGGAGGATCTTGCAAGACATAGGAGTTCCAATCGAAGATGCGACGGTTCTAAAATGCGACAATCAGAGTTGCATGGCCATTGCAAAGAATCCTGTGTTCCATGCTCGTACAAAGCACATAGAGATCCAGTATCACTACGTACGAGAGCTCATCGAGGATGGAGTCATAGAGCTGGAGTATTGTCCCACAGAGGACAATTGCGCAGATATCTTCACGAAGGCTCTTGGGAGTGATTTATTGTTGCGGCATCTACATCGACTCGGCATTGGTCCGAACACGTAGTTCATCTTCGGGTGAACATTGAGGGGGGGTGTTAGAGTTAGCTCAAATGTCCACCTCTCATGTAACCCACCAATATTCTGTGTACCCAATGTTGTAAGGCCCCCATATGAGGAGAAGCCATGATGGGTATCAGATATTGGGAGGGATCCCCAGTTTAGACACTGGAAGGGGTCTTAGAGTAGACCAGATGGTTATGAGACGGCTTAGGAGCCAAGAGTAGATACCCGTCTGCACAAAGGGGGGGTTCGGGGGGGCGATAGCCCCCCCGATAGCAGGGGGTCCGGGGGGCGCAGGCCCCCGGTGGGGGTCTGGGGCAAAGCCCCCAGCGGCAGGGTCCGGGGGCTGCCGGTAGCCCCAGGCCCGACGGTATGACCTATGCGCGATCCTTCATCTGCCCGACGGCATGTTTTCTGAAGGGTCGGTTGGTCTTCCAGGCCGACTGTCTATTAGGCCGACTGCCTATTACAGGGCCGACCGTCAACCACTTACACTATATAAGTGGCCACCCCCTATCATCAGATCACCAGTTCTTCACGCTCATAGTCCTCCGTCCAGCATCTGTCTAGATCACCATCGAAGCTCTGTCTGTAGAGCGCACGGGTGGACAGCCAACCATCAGTTGTATCAGCAGTTTGGTATATCAGAATTTTTGTATTCTCTCCAGCTTTCCATCGTGTACTTGCGTTTTGTTGTTATCTTCCGCTGCATACTATTTTCTTACAGTCCACACAACTCATTGATCGTGCTTTCCAACGAACAACACTACCCAAAGCCTCATAGACTAAGAATGCATCCATTGTAGGAAATGGAAGAAGTGCACTTTCATCCATACAAATATTGATCGCCACCGATACATTGTTTTCTCCCAAGGGCACACCTTGGCACATGTCATCATGTGATGTAGAGAATATTGTCCCAATGGCAACAATCTTTCCACTGACAAGCAAGTTGACTTTAACCCCCACTTTCAATGTGGCACCTGCATAGTACATAGCATTTGTTATAGTTCAATATTGATATCTGATGGTGTGACTTAGGATGAAAATGCTTTACAAGATTTCATTGCAAGACCAAATCTTCCTAATCCTTGGTGCTTTGAATTTTAGGCAGCAAAATTTGGCTACATGGCCAAATCTTCACAAACCATGGTGCTTTGAAAGGGAGATAGCAAGATTTGTCCACACAAACAAATCTCCCGAGATGCTGGTGCTTTCAAGAAGCCATCAAGATTTATCCACACATCCAAATCTACTTAGACCTTGGTGCTTTGAAAGAAGCCCACAAGATTTGGCCACATGGTCAAATCTCCCCAGACCCTGGTGCTTTGAAAGGAGCCAACAAGATTTGGTCACATGGCCAAATCTCCTAAGACAGTAGTGCTTTGAAAGAAGCAATAAGATTTGGCCACATGGCCAAATCTCCTAAGACAGTAGTGCTTTGAAAGAAGCAATAAGATTTGGCCACACGGCCAAATCTGCTCAGACCTTGGTGCTTTCAAAGAAGCTAGCAAGATTTGGATGCACGGCCAAATCCTTCGAGACCTTGGTTTCAAAGCACTGAGAAGATTTGTTTGTGGCGTTCTTTGAAACTTGGGGAGATTTGGTCGTGTGGCCAAATCTTGTAGGCTTCTTTCAAAGCCCTAGGGTATGGAGAGTTTTGGCCGTGCAACCTCCTCTTGCATGCTTCTTTCAAATCACCAGGTTCTTTCAAAGCATTAGGGTTTGGGAAGATTTTGCTGTGCTGCCAAATGTTGCTAGCTTCTTTGAAATCACTAGGAAGATTTGGCCACATGGCCAAATCTTCTTTCAAATCACTAGGAAGATTTGGCTACATGGATAAATCTTCAAACGTTAAATTTAAAAATTAAAAATCCAGATTTTAAAATTTAAAATTTAAAGTTCAAAATTCAAAATTCAAAATTTAAAATAAAAAATTCAAATTTCAAGTTTCAAGTTTCAAATTTTGAAATTCAAATCTAGAGATCCTACTTTCAAAAGAATCGTACATGCTTTTCATGATTCACACTATTACACTTTAAAATCATACTATTACTTTAAAAGCAAACTAGAAAATCTAAAACTATTAAAAAACCAAAACTTTAAAAGGCAAAGCTAAACAAACCTTTTAAACCAAGCATAAAAAGTAAACCTATGAGAAGGAATTGAATTTGTCTTCATGGGGGATCAAGTGCTAGGCTCACCTTGTTCTCTCCCTTCCTAGATCTCCAATGTGTATGTAGGGTGGTTTGAGAGCTTTAGGACAACGTCTTAGATGGGGTAGTTCTTGGAAAACACTCCTCCCCCCTTGCTTAGCTAATTGCAAGCAAAAAAGTTCAAAACTATGTCAAAATGAGAGGTCCCGGGAGGCTCCCCATCCCAGTTTGTTCCTAACAATGTGTACTTAACTATGTAGGTTTTAAACTTCCATTACCAATTCAACTCTCCATAGATTCCACACACAATAGTTGGATTAGAAAGAGGTCTTTTTTGTTTTTTTTTTTTTTTGCTCTTCATGCTTTTGGGTGGATTGCTCCTTCCCCCCAAAACATGCTTTTTTGGGGGGAATTGCTCCTTCCCCCCAAACTCTGCTTTTTTTTTTGGCATGCTTTTTTTGCCTCTCTTACTCCTTCCTCCTCCCTCGAACATGTCCTTTCCCCCTCCCTCGTCGCTGCTCCTCCCACGGTCGCTCCTTCCTCCTCCCTCGCTCGTCGCTGCTCCTCGTAGTCCTTTCCCCTCCATCGTCGCTGCTCCTCCCACGGTCCCTCCACGATGCTACTCTGCGGCTTCCTGCGACGCTGCCCCGCGATGCTCCTTCACGTCGCTGCTCCTCCCACGATCCCTCCACGATGCTACTCTGCGGCTTCCTGCGACGCTGCCCTTGCGGCGCTCTTCATTCCCTCCCACGGCCCCTCCTCGATGTTGCTCTACGCTGCTGCTTCCTGCGACGCTGCCCCACGATGCTCCTTCACGTTGCTTCTTCTTGCAGCCCCTTCGTGACAGTGCTCCTTCCCTCCTCCACCACACTGCTCCTTCCTCCCCTACGCAGCGCTGCTCCTTCCCTCCACCACGCCTGCGACGCTACTCCTTCCCCCCACGACACTATTTTCGGCCTGCTTCTTCTTGTGGGGCACTATTTCGACCTATTTCCTCTTCCTCCGCATAGTTTCGACCTTTCCTCCGTGCCGTTTCTTCTTCCTTTGCACAGTTTTGGCCTGCTCTTGCCTTCAGTGGCAGGTTTCCTTCCAAACGAGATCTCATCTTCACGAAATCCAAACAGCACAAGCTCACAAACAACAATGGCTACTCAATCATCCAAGTAAGAAAACGAAAGAAATCGAAAGTGTACCTAATTCATGCATGTTCTCCATTTTCTCCATTTCAGAACACCACAATTTGAAAGAAAGACTCTTGTAAAAGTAGGAATCTCGAAGTGTGATTTGAAAGTAGGGTCTTTAGTATATGATTTGACTTTCAGATCTTTAAATTTGAAATTTGAATTCTGTATCTAAGATTTTGAATTTTGAATTTTGAATTTTAAATTTTAAATTTTGAATCTAAGATTTTGAATTCTTTAGATTTGAAATTTGAATTTTAAATTTTAAATGGGGAGATTTGAGGCCAAATCTTCTGGCTTCTTTCAAAACATACAAGATTTGGCCATACGGCCAAATCTCCCTAGACCTTGGTGATTTCAAAGAAGCTATAAAGATTTGGCATCACAACTAAATCTTCCTAAACCTTGCTGCTTTGAAAAGATTTAGCCATACAACCAAATCTTCCTCGACACTCGTGATTAGAAAGAAGATAGCAAGATTTGGCCGCATGGCCAAATCTCCCTAGACCCTCATGATTAGAAAGAAGCTAGCAAGATTTGGCCGCATGGCCAAATCTCTTTAGACCTAGGTGATTTAAAAGAAGCTAGAAAGATTTGGCATCACAACCAAATCTCCCCAAATCTTGTTGCTTTGAAAAGATTTGGCCGCACGGCCAATCTCCCAAGACCCTTGTGATGAGAAAGAAGCTAGTCGCACAGTCAAATCTCCCTAAACCCTTGTGACTTATAAAAAGCTAGAAAGATTTCGCATCGTAGCCAAATCTCCCCAAACCTTAGTGCTTTGAAAACTTGGTGCTTTGAAAAAATTTGGCTGCACGGCCAAATCTCCCCAAACCTGGTGCTTTGAAAAGATTTGGCTGCATGGCCAAATATTCCTAAACCTATGCTTTGAAAAGAATTGGCCGCAAGAAGCTAGCAAGATTTGACCACACACAAATCTCACCAAACCCTGGTGCTTTGAAAAGATTTGGCTACACGGCCAAATCTCCATAGACCCTCGTGATTAGAAAGAAGCTAGCAAGATTTGGCCGCACGGCCAAATCTCCCTAAACTTGGTGCTTTGAAAAGATTTGGCTGCACGGCCAAATCTCCCTAAACCTGGTGCTTTGAAAAGAATTGGCCGCACGGCCAAATCTCCCTAAACCTGGTGCTTTGAAAAGAATTTGCTGCATGGCCAAATCTCCATAGACCCTTGTCATTGGAAAGAAGCTAGCAAGATTTGACCGCACACAAATCTCCCCAAACCCTGGTGCTTTGAAAAGATTTGGCCGCACGACCAAATCTCCATAGACCCTCATGATTAGAAAGAAGCTAGCAAGATTTGGCCGCACGGCCAAATCTCCCTAAACCCAAGTGATTTAAAAGAAGCTAGAAAGATTTGACTGATTTGAAAGAAGCTAGCAAGATTTGGTTGCACAGCCAAATCTCTTCAGACCCTAGTGCTTTGAAAGAAGCCCACAAGATCTGGACACAAGGCCAAATCTCCCCAAACTTTGGTGCTTTGAAAGAAGCCCATATGATTTGGCCACACATCCAAACCTCCCCTTCCAGTGCTTTAAAAGAAGCCCATAAGATTTGACCGCACGGCCAAATCTCCCTAGAATCTAGTGCTTTCCAAATCTACTACTATGTCTAGTGTCAATTCTAGATTCTATTTCAGATATGTTTATCGATAATGTGTTTTGTCTAACATTAAAGATTATAAAGATGATAGTTTGTATATTGCTTGGGTTTTTTTACAGGAAAGACACAAATGTGAAGAAGGTTGAGAAAGTTATAAGTGGATTTGTAGAAAAAAGCATACCTTGGTACTTTGACATATATAGTATTGAGGGAGCACACTTGACACGAGTTCACTTATTTGTTTTGTTACCTAATAAAAGTGCATACACTTGTGTTGGATCGGTACATCAAATCACTAAAGATGTGGTTTGAAAAGAAAGAGATATTGGATTGTTGATCATTATAAATCAAAATAAGAAGTTTCTCTTAGATCCCAACGATTATGAAGCATCTCGTATGAAGTCTGATGTAGATGACAACATGCACTCAAGAGGCTGGATAAGTGTTGAATCAATTGATGGAAATGAAATTGACACAGTGACAACAATCATTGAATCATATCACAAAGTTTCAGCAACATTAAAGAAGCGTAAGAGTGGGGAAGATAGTGGGGAAGGAACAAAGAAAGGAAAATCGACTGTGGTTCAAGCACCAGGTGGTAGCGGAGAAGGGGCAAAGAAAGGAAAGCTAACTATATTTGATGTACCACAAGAAGGAACACCTCCAGAGGGTATGCTAGCAGTTGTGGAAAGAAGCAGTGGTAGTGAATTGGAGCGAAGTGGAAAGGTCATAGGAAAAAAAGGGCAAAAGAAACCATCAGGCTTGGTGGAATATGAAAAATACTACCCATTCGGGTTGCATGCAACATTTTCAATTCCAGTTACAAGATGTCAAAAAGCTCCTCCAAGCTATGTATATAGAGGGTTGAACAAAGAGCATGTGGAGAAGCTTGCTGCAGACTTCGGTTATAACTCTAGGCCTCCTGCTGCTGTAGCGGATTTAATGCCTTTCAATCCTGAAACAAAGCAGCCCCTGGAAAGAGTAGATAAAAAGGATTTAACCAAGTGCCACTACTGGATACTATCTGGACAACATTCAATATATGCTGCTAAAATATTCACATCTAATGATGATAACAGCACGGCCCAAAGAAAGAACTACTATCGCACCCGCCAGGCGAGGATTGTAGTGAATTGTCCCGCACGCTTTTGTGTGGAGATATCAAAGATGGCAAACCTGGAGTCTCAAAATATCTTGAGACAATCTCCATACATTGATATACTTAAGCAGGTGAGGGGACAATGGATTCTCTTTAACAGACCCAAGAAAGCACAACAAGGGCTTGCAAAAGGACATCCAGATCGTGAGAATTGGGATGTAAGTACACATTTTAATTATGAATCATTTTTTACAAGTCGGTTTTCGTAATTATTGCATTCTAATGGATTCATATATTTTGCAGGCTTTCATTGACACTGGCAAGGTAACATTGGGCAATAGCTTTGCCACGAAGGATGTACATATGATAATCACAAGCGATGCCATTTATTATGGTTGGATCTCCATCCTTGAGGATTACATTGCAGGCAAATATTCACAAGATGGAAAATGCCGTAGGCAATCCACTGTCTCAATGTTTAGATGCCTGTGTGGATTAAGTGATGATCAAATTGGTCAAATTCAAAATGACATTAAAGAAGGTAGAGTAGTCATAGCTAAAACAAAGACTGATGCCATGATTCTTGATATTGAAGGACGAGCTATGCAGATCAAGAGAGATGCTGCACTACAAGAAGAACTTTATATGTTTATATCCGCAGAACGGCCTTCTTTAATGTTAAAAATTTGGGATGAGTGCAGATTACATTTTAAAATTACTCCAGAATTGTATCATCGGATTCGTGGTTGCTCTGACTCATGGTTAAAAGTGAAGCTTCAACAGGGCAAGGAAACTCCACCATTGCCTGATGCTGCAAAGGGGTATCTGAGGTGGATTATGGGACAAAGTGAAGGTGCAAGTCATGGACCGAATTCCACCCGGCCTTGGAGGTTCTACACAGTTGGTTCAAACATGGAGGGAATGGAATTTATACATAATGTGTACCAAGAGCCAATGGCAATAGGGGTTGCCTTTTTGGATGTAATGTATGGACCAAGCAGAAGTAGAAATTGGAATGAGGATCGCTTTGAGTGTTTGTTGAAAAGCTTGATGACAATCGCTTCTCCCCCAGTGCAATTCCTTCTTGTGGTTTTCTTGACCATGGATCATGTATCATGTTTGAAGAATGCCTTAAATAAGACATGCGGACAATATAAAATACACTTCGATTGCCTTAATTTTGAAACTACAGATATATTTGTCACTGGATCTATGGATGGCTTAATTGCCTGTGTATTGGTAAGCAAGGAAAAGCATTTCAACGATATTGAGCGCTATACCAATGCACAATGTAAGCCATCAATATATGTTGCAGATGAAAAATATGAAAAATCAAGTGGTGCAGAAGAATCAAGTGATGAGGATGATGATGACGAGGATGATGATGATGAATTTGACATTGAATTGTCCTTGAAAAGAAAACGTTCAAGTATCATGAAAGACATGATCATGGGTTTCTGTCGAGAAGATGAGTATGTATTGGACTTGTTCTCTGAGGGGCTTGCTGCAATAGAGTCTCTTTCTTATAAGAGGTGTGTTGTTTCAGTTGTTGAGACTTATGAGGAGTTGGCAAAGGTTGAAAGTATATGTTGCACGTATGCTTACAGTAATCATGAAATTCGACAATGGGCTGGCTTGCAAGAACCAATATTGGCAATAGAGGGGGTGCCAAAAGAAGATGATACAATTGAAGGTGGAGGGGATAAAGAAATTGATACCATACCAGGACAAAAAGAGCTTCAACCCTTCAATGAAGAGCAGCGTGAGCATTTACAAAAACACGCTTCAAAGTTTTGGGAAACAGAAGAGGAAGCAACAGGTCCTTGAAATTGTCCTTTTATATGGTGTTCGTGTTTTCCATATGTTATCTTGCTATATTCTCCATATGATGTATTAATTTTGTTCCAAAGATCTTTTAATATTTCTTGGAAATTTCTTCTATCTCATTGCCATAGTTCAAACATTCATATGTATTCTTTAATATGTTTAATTTTCTATATTTCATGAAAAGATGTGTTTGCATGTTGTAATACCTTCGGAGTGTGATACACATCCAAATTTATTTATGAGTTCATAAATGTTAAAAAGTGTGTTGAGTCTTGATCGTGATGAATGAATTAGTGCAAATTGTTGTTTCTATCCTTATTCACTTCATATGAATGCTTAAATATGTTTTGGCCGCTTGGCCAAATATTTTCTTAGTGGGAACACTAGTTGGGCAATGCTAGATAATGTTGGACTCCACTCTATCTATTACGCAAAGGTTTTTGGCATTGTAAGGATATGTAGTTTTGGGGATTAAAATAACTTGAAAGGGTATAGATTCAACAACTTTAGGGGGTATACTAAGCATATGAACATGAATGCTTTCTTTTTTTTAGTATTCCAATTTTGTTTTGAAAAAGAAAAACATGAATGTTTTCACACAAACAAATTGCATTGGCTTAGAAGGTAAAGGAGAAGATGCAATGTCATTGTATGAAGCCAAGGTGCAGGAAGAAATCTTAGAAGGTAAAGGAGAAGACATAATGTCACCCTCAGAAATAATGTCAAAAGAGGTGATAACAAAAATAAGACTAGCAGTGATAATAGATTTGAAAGGGTTATTGCTCGAGCATTGTTTTTCAAAGTCAAATAAACATATGAGCTTGCACAATGGGAAGCATTGGCTTGTTCTCCATCCTGGGTGTTTAGAGTTTCTACAATGGTTGCTCGATCACTACCATGTTGGCATTTGGTCCACTGGAGGAGAAAAGGGCATGGTGCAACACATGCTAGACACTTTGGAGCATCATGTTAACAGAAAGTTTCATTTCTTCATGGTTTGGGGTGCGATGGCATGCCACAAGCATACAAAGAGTAGAATCATTCGACCAGATAGGATGAATGTGGAAGTGGAGTTTAAACCATTAATGAGAGTGTGGTGTTGTTTTAAAGAGGAATGCAAAACAGCAAGAACAGTGTTCATTGATGTTTCGCCTTACACGGGTTGTGTTAATCCGGCAGAAAATTGCATTTTTCCTACAAAATTTGATATAGATTGTGGTGATTCTATTTTGCTTCATGAGTTATTACTGTACCTACAGATGCTAGATGATGCAGTAGATGTGCGCAGTGCCATCTCTTCTAACAGATTTGGTCAAGCTCCGATTGTTGAAGGGCATGATATGTTCTATTATTTTCAACCAGTGATCCTTGAATTTAAAGAAAAAAACAAAGAAGTTCTCGAAAGGATGAATGTCGAATCTCATATGTCTACTCATAGTTCAAAAAAAGACACAGAGAAAGATATTACTTCACGTATAACCAAAACTAGAGTGAGAGGGACTTGTCCTACTACAAGAAGTATGGTGCATGCTCAACATGTTATATTGAATGAAGAGGAAGAATGCATGCTAGGAAAAATTTCCAAAATGGGGCCATTGAAAGATAGTGAGGCAAAACGCTTTGCTATGGTTCTTGGATGCAAGGAAAGGGGAATCACTGCCGATGCTGCAAGGGCATTCTTAGCCAACTTGATTCGATTTTATTGTATAGACAACCCTTAGGGAATGTGAGTGATCTTGTTAATTAGAGTTGCAAACACAAATGCTCAACTAAAACATTTGTACCTACATTCTGATTTATATTTGGACACTATTTGGTTAGATTCGATTTGCAAAACATTATGTTTCAATTTGTTTTGTGAAAGAATTAATAGACATTGAGTTAGTACCTTGTTCAAAAAATGCTATGTGCTTTATGATGTGAGTTTGTATTCCTCCACTAAAAGAATGATTCTTTGATTTTAAACATATGATAGGTGTTGCAGATTGTCCTGAAAAGTTGAAGAGCTATCTTATTACAAATTTTGATCCTGCATCCAATGGCTTATGGAAACATAAATTGCCCATACCCATTGAGCACGTGTTCGAAATGAATGGCATCCATTATGAAGTAAAGAAATCAACAATACCTGGGGTAGGATATGGTCTTTTTGTACATACGAGCATCAAGAAAAAACAAGATTTGATGGTATATAATGGTCCAAAGTATGATTATGATACTTGGAGATCTCTCCTCAAGTTTTTCCCAAGGATGAAGACTTATGGAATGTTTGAAGATCCATTCATTGAGCCATTGACAGATGTGAAATGTATTGTGGGAGATGTATTGTATGGAAACATTGCTGGATATATAAATAGCTCAATGTATTATAAAGAAAGAACAAATGTTATATTTGTATACATCCCTAAACTACCACCTTGGGCTCAAAAGTCACAAGGAAATTTGAGTGCCCATGGCTACATTACTGTGCAAACCATAAAGGATATCTCCTTCGGAGATGAGCTACTTTGTGAGTATGAATACTAGTATGGAATTGTTAATGATTATGTTAAATGATGTGGTGCAAAATTGGCTATGTGTCAATGGTTTTGATTATATTTAGTATAAGAAAGCAATTTAAAAAAAGGTTTTTATCAAGACCATGTCTCTGAGTTTCATGAGCTCTATTGTGATGGAGAGTTTCATGAGCTCTATTGTGATGGAACGGTGTTTTTGAACACCACATTTATATGATGGATGTCAAAGCTCTACCATAATCCTATTGCATATGTCAATACTGCAATTTATCAACTTAGAAACATATGAATTTGACATTAATTTGATACATCTAATATACCAAATAAAAATTGACAGTTGTTGCAAGTTTAATTTTGTTTTTGAAGACCACATTTATATGATGGATGTCAAAGATCTATAACAATCCTATTGCATATATCAATACTCCAATTTAATTTACTCCAATGAATCTTCCTAATGCAACATCTATAAATTGGCTTTTGTTTGTGGCTTCAATGCATACGAAACAACAAACATCTTTCTTTCACTAGCAAATCAACAAATGTTTTGGCCATGGAGCCATGTTCACATCTATTAAGGCCTTTTTCCATAGCAACAATGTGAAGATTTTTGCTTGGGTTTCTAGGAATTGGGAAAGTATTGTGCATGGCCTAGTCTCCCCCAACATAATTGAAACTTGGGTCCTCAATGGAGCTAATGTTTCAATAAAAAACATCAAATTTTACTTTTGAAGTGACTATATTTTATTTCGTGGGAATTGGGATTTTCCCAAATTCTCTAATATAGTGTTTGAGGCCCAATATTGCCACTAGTATAGTAAAAATTTCTTTATGCATGCCTGTCATAGTTTTTGTGGACTTGTTTAATACCTTTCCAGTAAAGGTTTCAAAAACAATGTTCACAGTTAAAGCAACAAATTCGGCATGCATGCCACAATTTTTGGATAAAGGTTGGGATAAGAAGACATGTAGTTCAGTGTTTTGTGAGGTTGTCCAACCTTCTATGCAACTGAAGTACATGGTTGCATCACAAAATTTTATTTTCTCTTTTTATTACAAGCGCAATCGAATGCTAGGCACAAAGCTAGTCCCAATGGATCAAGATGAAGAGTCTTTTGGTGCAGAAAATAAACTTATTGATATTGATGTTGTTGAGAATGGTGATGTGCTAGTCAATATCTCATTAAGAGAATGTTGCTACCTAGCTCAATTGCGCAGTGACATTCTATTTGAGACAGAAGGTTCTATCTCAAACGACTTTTTATTTATCTACAACAACAGAAAGGTACACCATCTGATTTATCCTAGTCTCATTAAGCATTGCTATTAGTTTAATTTACCACTTTGATTCATATTGCTTTTTTACAGTTACTCAAAAGAAGAGAGAGCTCAATAAAATGCAAAGACATCGAAAATTTAAAAATTGAGATAACACAAACTCCATAAACAAAGGTTTTGTATTCAATCAAGTAAGATTTTGTACAAAACTGTTTAGTTAAATATGTAGAACATATTTTTTACATCCATTTTCTATTTATGTATAGCTTGATCCAGAGGCTGCTCTACATTTTTTGGAGGATCTTTTCTCTGCTGCTCCATCCTGTCCATTCTACATCTTGTCTCCTCCACTGCCCCAGGAGCATCTCTTTGCTACTTCTCCACCTTCTCCTCAACAACATTAGCAGCAGGTCTTTGCTCCTGTGTCTGCTCCTCCTCAGCACTATGTGATTGCTCCTGTGGCTTCTGGTCCTCAGCATTAGGTGCTTCATCTGTGGCATCAAGGTGTATGACACCTTTTTGTACTTTAGAGCTTTCACCCAGCTCCATAGTAGCTGGTACAATAGGTTTGGGAGAGGCATAGCTCAAAAACCTCCAAATTGTATGAGCTCTAAAATTATGTACATAGTTGGAGCTGAAGCTATCCTCTTTCATCTGCAATGGCAGAGGATAATTTAGAACACTTTGTATCATTATGAATTATCTTCAAGCTAAATGAAAAGTATTTTTCCTTACAAGGTCTGGCTGTTCCTTCTCAAAGTAGCTTGAAAGTATATATTTTGCATTGATCAGCACTCTCCATCCACAGCTACTTGAATCATTTCGTTGTGGTGTCTGTACAGTTAGAAAGATATGTTAGAAACTGTTAGCATCAGCACAAAACAAAATTATTCAATAAGTTCAAAGACATAGCATTTAATAGACTACCTCTAGACTTATTGGCTCTATTGAATCCAAAAGAGAGACATTTGGAGGACAATGATCCAATGCATCTAAAAGCCTTCTAATACAACTACAATATGTATAATTTAGTTAGTATGATATCAAAATAATGAAGTTTTAAGTTCAAAAAGCACACACAGCACTTACAATTTCAGCTCTCTGTGTGTGTTTTTTAGAGAGTTGAATAGAAAGCATTGCTTCTACTGGATGTCAATAGAAACAAAACTCCAGTGGTCACTGCATAAGGAAAAAAGCATAAGGAAATCAAAGGCTACAAGAGTTCCCAATCTTAAAGAAGAATCTTAAAAGAAGTAGTCACCCACATACCTGCTATGGTATGGAAGTAGCAAAACATCAATTACTTCAAAATTACAGTGTTTGAACCAGTTGGAAATACTCATGGGAGTCTCCTTTGCATCTCTTAATTTAGAAGAAATGGTGCGATCAATAATATGGACTGTATGCTGTACAGAGGGTTGAAGCCAGCTTCTCATCATGCTGCATAGGATCAGAAAATAATTAGGGTAGGTTATAAAGGAGGTACAAGGAGGATTGATTTGCAAAAAATGTAAAATAATAGACACTTACTAGAGCATTGCAAGAATGATAGTATCTGAGCAATACTCATTCTTATGAGCCAATGCTACTAAGCATTGTTTTTTCAAGTCAAAATCATTCACTGAAACTTCATCCTCAATATGACAACTACATCAGGGCCCAGCTCCTTCAACCTTCTATGTATCTGTAGCTCCTTCTTTCCAGTCTCCACATCTATAACAGATTTTGTTTCTTTTATTTGCTGCTTCAGTGAGTCCTCATAAGTAGCCTTCCCTCTGGTGTTCTTTGAGTGTGTTACCTCAACAACCTTTACCTCATCAACCTTCAACTTCCTTCTAGGTGGAATTAGCAATATGTCTCTCATTTTGATGTCCTGCCATTCCACAGGATGAACAAGCTTGTCATACCTCCATCTCACTCTGGACAAAGTGTTGAAGTCTTTGGCCATCAAAGTCACCCTGTGAGCATGGGCTGCTACAAGCATTGCGTCTTCAAAATATTTCTCCAAGTAATCCTCTGCCATTTCCTGTAAGGAAAGAATGGCAGTTCTATTCCATTTGAACCCAAGGTTCCAACTGTCACAAATTTCTCTCACCAGTCTTTGAAATGGTGCTTTGGGTATTGCAAAGCCTATAGCTTTCTGTTGCCTCCTGATCTCCCTTCCATGATTCAATCTTTTGGCCTTTTGCTTGAGCAGGCTCAATGGCTTACCCTTCCTGCCATGTGCAGCTCTTCCCTTTGGAGGCACACTAAATTTCTTGGTACCTACCCCAGCTGTTGTTGCTGCAAGCCCTGGCCCTTTGCCAACTTTCCTTGTAGTTGACTTGGTTCTTGCCATCACTCTGAAAAACTGCATACAAAGGATTGGAAAGAGATCACAGACATGGAGAACATGTTCTAACAAAGAAAAGGCAATCACAGGGGTGGATGAAGCCATATAGAGAAATTTGCAATAAAATGCGATGTGAGCAGTTTGGAATTTCAAATTGGAATTTCAAACAGGTCCACATCGCATTTTGCTGCAAATTTTTGAAATGACATGCTGGTGCATTCCTACAGTGATTTCTCTGTCTCTACAACTAAATACAGTATGAATGGAGTTTATGCAAGAAGATTACAGCTATGGATAGCTATGGAAGTCACAAAACCAGAATGACAGGGGTTGATGAAGCAATATTTCAATATTTGCAACAAAACACGATTTTAGCTGTTTGAAATTCCTAAGGCCTTCTCCTCGCATTTTGTTGCAAATTCATGAGGCAGCATGCTAGAATATGCCTTCAGTCATTTGAAGGTTTTTGCATAACCATACAGGATGGATTGAGTCTATGGAAGGCAAGAAGTGTGCACAGACTGAAGGGAGAACCCATAAGTACAGTTTTACCCTCACATGCAAATATCACACTTGAAGATCTGCATTCCTACAGTGATTTCTCTGTCTTGACTTGAGTCTATGCATTTCCATGCAGGATGAATTTTTTCTATTGTAGGCAAGAAGATTGCAGAGACTAAGGGGAGAACCCATTGTTACTGACCTGGAATCTATCTGTGGATGTGATGTGCTGCTAATGAGTAACCTGTGCTGAGGATGAACCTGTGCTACTGGACAGGATGCTGATGTTGCAAAGTATGGAGGTAGGGAGGCAAGAGAGCAGAGACTGGAGGGCAAGAGGTCTAAAACAGGATACCACAAATAAGTGCAAATACAAATAAAGCATCTTCTAAATCCCACACGTGTGGAATGTAGTCGTTTTTCACACGTGTGGATAGGACCCAGATCTCTTGGAGTTTGAAATTTGGCACGTGTGAAAGTACACTTTATGCCTTGGAGCTTGTGCCATTCATGATTTCATAATCAATATCACAACCACTCTTCCCTCCCCTGCCTCCCAATCTTTCATCCCTGCCACGACCCTCGCATCTTCCATTTCCTTCTCTCTGATCCTTTCCTACCCAGCACACTCCATCCAGACTGCAACCTGCCTGAAGACTACTACTACTGCCAGATCTTCAGGTTACCTAGAGTGCAAAGTTCAAGCTAGAGAAAGAGCAGGAGATTTACCAGTGCAACTCCATCAGCATGGAAAAGGAAAAAAAAGGTCAGAATTCAAGATTGGTTTCAATGTTTTTTAACATATATTTCTTCCATCCATTGGATTTTTGATGTCCAAATGTCTTCACTCAGCTCCATCCTTCTTGTTATATTTTCAATTTATACTGTCCAAGAATGTGGTAAATCACCCAGGAATTAGATTGGAGTTGGATATGAATAGAAACTAGAAATTTGCAACAAAATGCGAGGAGAGTGGTTTATAATTCTCTAAATAGCCCATATCACATTTTGCTGCAAATTCCTGTTGTTGACACATTCCTCATGAAAAGTTTCACTCAGCTCCATTATTTCTCTTGCATATGAGATCATAGTGTCCAGGAATCACTGAGATGGACCAAGTGCTTGATTTGACATGCACATGAACAGAACTTGAGAATTTGCAACAAAATGCAAGGAGAGTGGTTTATATATCTCTAAATAGCCCATATCGCATTTTGCTGCAAATTCCTGTGTCTGATTTGGTTCTCAGTTCTACCTCATTAATTTGCTATCTTTAGCCCTATGGAAATCTTCCTTGACGATGAGAAATGTTTTTGCTTTGGAACAGCTAGCTCCTAGGCCCCACCTTTCAAGAGGAAGCTGGACTTTTTTGCTGCTATTATTAGACCATAGCAATCACCAAGTGAGTCATGAGATGTCATGAAGGAATTATCTGGTGATATACAATGCATTCACTGATTGCATATGTCAGCATATAGAATTCATAGTATATAAGTTTTTGAACAAGCAAAAAGAAGAGACTGGAGCAGAGTGCTGATTCTTCCATCAAAAAACAAATGGAACAAGAAGAGGACAATTCTCCAGATTTGCTCCTATTTGAGTTTCTTCACAAATGCAAGGCTCAGAGTAACTTCCATATATACCACAGTATTTTCAACATGGAGTTCACAATGAGCTCTGTACTGGAGCAGCACAAAGATTTTCTTTCAGACTATTGGGATACCTTCAAAGAACTGACAGAGGCAGGAAGAATTGTGGAAGGAGAAAAGGTTTTTGTGCATATAAATCATATTGTCTCCAATGACAGGCTGAGGTACCATGTGAACAGAAGATTTGACAGCCTGCCTGATCAATATAAATTCAACTGTACTTTGCACACTAGAAAGTGCAGAGTGCTAGAGGAGAGCATGGCATTTCTTATGTACATTGTCTTCAGTCAGGAATCTTTGGATGAACAAGGGCAGGAAATAGAAGAAGAAGACACATCTGAAGCAGAGGAAAAGGAGGATGTTTCTTTGGTCACAAAAATGGCAGAGCAAGAAGAAGATATCAACCTTCAGGATGAGCGGCTGCAAGTGGCTGCTCTTGACCTTGTTCAGCTAAGGACAAAAACTCTGAGGGGAGCAGAGCCAGTTGAAGATTTTGATGTTCAGAGCAGCAACTATGCAGTGCCCATGCTTCCAGGTGTGTTGATTGGTGGAAAGGATTATGTTTTTCTCCATGATATAGAGTTTATGTTCAATTTAAGGGAGGACTATGCCATTTCCCTTATTACCCAGGCTTCAAGGCTTGACAAGGAGGTTGGCATAGAGGATGACCATTCACTACTGGCTTTGGAAACAATGTTTGATCTTGTAGAGGCCCTTTCTTTTTGTTTCAAAGAGGCTGAAAAGTTCCAAGAGCTAGATGAAGCTGCCTTCCAGCTCACATAGGAAGCTATGAATCTCTCAGCACTATACACAGAAAAGCCTAAAGAAGAGGCTGGACAAGAGGGGAGAGGGATAAATATTTGGAAAGATGAACTGCTTGTTGCTGATGAAAATGAGAAGGTACTTCAAATCAAATACTTTGACTTCTGCTTAACTTTGTTTTTGTAGGTTGTGTATTGTCTCACTCCAATCCTTTGATATGTGGCAGCTACAAATTGAGGATGACACATTCCTCCAGAGATCAAGTGGAAGCAGGCAGGTTGGGTTTCGCAAAATGTCAGGAATAGCTCATTATATTCATGATCTAGGCAGTGCCAAGATCTTGATTTACCATAGGCAGTTGAGCAACAATGGAGAAGCCATTGTTTACTTCTTAAAATGTTTGTCCAGGGCTTTAGGTGGACATGTTCTTTCATGGCAAAAGGAAAAGATCATTTTGATAGAGAGGTTGTCTGCCATAGATATATTTGGAGATAATGTGAATAAGCAGGCCTCTAGGGCCGCTTACTTTTTGTCTTACACTTCTTATGCATTAGCATGTGGTGTTAAGGAGCCCAAATATCTGGAGGGCTATGGAAAACACCAGCTCGTAAGGTTTCGAGACCCACCCATGATTGCATCAGGCCACACAGTCCAAGAAGAGGAACAGGTGGAGAGAGCTGAAGAAAAGGATAAACAGACAGTCGACATCAAGCCAATAAAGAAGAAAAAGACTCCAATCAAGATCAAAAAGAGAGTTCCGATCGGCAGGCCTTGGGAGAAATAGGATTTAGTCATCAAATATAGCACAAACATTATATTAAATTTGAACTGATTTGTACAAAGTCTTTGATATCTGGTATGATCTTGTATAAATGATTAATAAGTTGATGATGAAATGATTTGTACATTTACATAGAGTGGTGTCGTTAAATATTAAATGAACAATATATTGAAATTGTGAACAAATTGTATTAAGTTTAGATCATATGTTTCACAAAAGAAATACTTTTCATGCATAACACCAAGAGTCACTTGTTCCACTAAAAAAATTTCTATTGAATGAGTTTGAAAACATGTGGACATAACACCAATAAGTTACAAATGAGTCCTATTCATGTTTACTTGTCCATTTATGGTTTCTAAATATCTTCGATTCCCTCCATTGTCTATGTCTCTCTGCTGCAATTGAATTGTCTAGAGCTTGTCTTCGTCTTTGCTTTTGGGCTAGAAGAAAAGCAAGCTTGATTTTGGAGCTAGCAACTTTTCTTTTAGCATGCAGCCTCTGTAGTATGCCTCGGTAAAACCATTGGAAGACTTCCTTCAGACTATTTTCCTTCTGACTCCCTCCATAGTGTTGTGTGTGTCTAAAAAATGCATTACGTGCCATGTAGTGAGACTTCTCCATGCCTTGGGTATAGACCAAATAGCTGGGCATCCATACTTTTTCACAAAATAGGGAAGGTGGTTGTATATGATATGCTGTAAGACATAAGAATGCATAGTAAGTAATAAAAAAAAGAGGATCACACTTAAGTAAAAGAAAAAGACATAACCTTACCATGTAGTGAGTTATATTGCAGGCTGTCCACGCGTCTTTCATTGACTTCCCAAAATGTTTATGTGCCTCCTCAAAGTTCTTGTAATCACTCTTTGTCCATGTTACTTTGTCACAGAACATGAAGAGTTGATCAAGAGACCTCCACACCTCTGCCTTCCTATTTCGTGCTTCCCCATCTGCCTCATGATCTTTCACAGCATTATGGACTTGCTTCCACAATCCATAATTAATCTTTGAAACTGTTCTACCTTGCCTTACTTGCTTACTGTGTTTGGGTCGAGACAAGAATCTTCTTGCCTTAACACCACCAATAGAGGGCTTGATTGGTACCTCCTTGCCATTGGTAGACTTTTTAAAATCCTTTGTGATTTGAACATCTCCTCCATGCAGACCTATATCGGATAACACTTTTTCCAATGCTTGAAGAGCATCCTTTCTATTTTTTTCGAGACGGAGTTTCCAAGCAAATCCAATATATAAAAATACCAATTTCTCAATAATTCAACACAGACCATGCAATGTGCAGATGTGAACATTACATAGTGGAATGTCCAGAATGGCCTTGAAGTCAGGGTCAACTTTATCTCTATTAGGTGCTCTCTTCTACCATTTTGAATCCATTACTTGAGCTGATTCTTTGCAGTAAAGACAAGGAGACTTTGAGTTGCCTCCTTTACTAATGTTATACATGCACTTAAGTGTTTTAAGATCCCCGGCCATGTGCCACTCTACTTGAAAATCACCTTTTCCTACAACATGGAGATTCTCGCCTTGGACTTGTCTTTTGATTATTCTTGGTATTTCCGTGTGGTGAAACACCCAATCTAGTGTTTCATGGTCTTCGATCTTCACCTGCCAGATTATAGAAAACAAAAGTATTACTATAACAGATTTGAAAACAATGACCAAAATCAAGTATAAAACAAAAAATGATCATACCTAGAACGAGCCTAACCACCATATGTGTTTCTCTGACTGCACACTAAAATACTTCGAACTCGCTTCAGTCAATGATGTATCAATTGCTCCATTCATCAATGCAATAGTAACTCTTTCCATTTTCTTTTTCTTTACAACCTCACACTCATCCAGTTTGATAACAAATTTCAAAATGCCTTTGCACTCCTCAAATGTTATTCCATAAAACTCGACCATTCTTTTTTGAAGTTGTTGCAGATCTAAAAATATATTGTTCCAAGGATCATACACAGTGGTTCCTTTAACACCATGAAATATTTCTTCAATATGGATATATTGCCCAATAAATTCATCTATACTTTCATTCAAATGACCTCTTATCCTCCACACGGTTGCTGGATTTGGCAGTAAAACTCATTTAATCCTTTGATCTTTCAAAGTTGAGGATATCGCATGGAAAATCGAACTATATCCCTTCCTGCTAACTCCACTAACATCAAGAGCCTCTTGGATTATAGTGCCATCAACTTGATTATTGGATACAAAGTCCTCTACAACATTGCGTTTGACTGTTTTGTATTTTTTTTCCTCAATCAAACCTTTTGCTACACCGCAAGAAAGCAATCCTTTCATTTGTTTAACCAAGAAGAAGGTCCGGGTCCATATTTTCTTTTGCAGGCTCCAATAATTTCCTGTAGTAACAACACAATATGACTATATCATTCAGCACCTCCATTCTTATTTTGCGACAATCGATGAAATAGATATAGTCTGGAAGAGAGCCTTTTTGAGTATACAAAATGATAAATGTCAATCTAACCTTGCTTCCTGAATTCGTCGCTTGCATCCACCAGTCCCAGCCTTCAAATTTGCAATGTTTTTAATCTTCCTGCTACGTAGTCTGTCTCCAAGCATGGTTCTCTTCTTTCTTGCTCTTGTCAACTCTTTTTTACTCTTTGAATGCTCCTCAATTTCATTCTGCAACTGCTGCTCCAATTTTTCACGAATGGCTATCTCCTGCATCTTGGCCCCCTTTTCTTGAAGGTACATCATTTTATACGTTTCCGCAAATGCAGACTGCGCTGAAATATAACCAAGAAGTCCATTTTGTCCATCGCTGGCAAACCTCAGTAATGTGGTGGGATTGACAAATGGAGATGTAGAGTTTTTTACTTGACATTTTGGATATATTCTTCCATCGCACCATAAGTCAATATGTTGAAGCCCTTCTCTTCTCATATTTTCCCGCTGTTGAGCATTCAGCACCATATCCTTTCGTCTTTTTTGTGCTGGAGCATATTGTTCTTCTAAGTCGATGTGAAGATGGTGTAATTACTTCTTCTGAGATAGTGACTCACTAGTATCGGCCATTTTTTGTGCTTCTCAGGTTGCGAAGTTTGTTTTTCAATCTCATAGTCATTTTGTAACATGAATCGTGGAAGTGTGGCGGTATCCATGTGAATATTTTAAAAACTTGCAATCACCAAGTTCAATGATGGACTCTTTATGAAAGGCCTGCACACGTCGGCCAAAGAGATGCGGAATCTTTGGTAAACAAAAAAAAATCTAAGGAGATATTTAATGCAAATTTGTGTTAGTCAGACAAAAGATTATCTTATTCCTTTTTGAATTGACAGTTCTGTAGTCCTTACTGACAGTTTTGAGCCACGTTTCTGTATTTTACTATTTTTGAGGTCTTTTAGGAGAGAAATAAATCAAAAAATAGTGAATTTCTTACAGGGCCCCAAAATGAGTTCCCTTTTTCCCTAATGTTTTTAAGAAAAGTGTAACGATAGCGCTGCCTAGAAGGCAATGCTAAAAAACAAAGGGCTGTTACGTAAGTCCTTTGAAGATGTGCTAGGTGTAACTAGTTGCTAACTTTTTTTGAAATTTTTTTGGTCGACATCCTTGTTAAAATAGGATCCATTATAGTACTTATCTATAGTTGTGTGGGCACTAGCTTGCATAAATTGTACTTTTTTCTCTTTGCTTATATTTGTTTGAACTAGAACACAATGGATCAACCACATTCAAGTTCTCTTTGAATGTTTGCTAGTCATTGACCAAGCTTAGACTTTTGCTAAATATTCCATTTTAAAAAGACTTCTATAGCAACCTACTCTCCTTTAATCAACACAAGTAATGGTGCAAGAGTTTTTTACTTGGTACACAATGGTTCATGTAGTATCAAGGCACCAAGCGAGTGCTATCACAATCCAAACTATCACTTCTGGGACTGATCTAAAGGTTTTCTTTGCCACTTAGAGGACTCGTTATTTCCATTTGACACAGATCATGTGGGCAAGACCAAAATTATGTTCAAGTAGACGTTTACATCTTCAATCCTCTCTCATGAATTCAACATTTGAAAATTTATATTGCGATTGGGTATTTCTTGTATCTCTACATATTTAGTCAATAGAAAATTTGGTATGATAAGGTGCATCACTTTGAATCCACATCTAAAATCCTCATCTATGCATCACTTTGCATATGGAATTGCAACACTCTTCATATAAATGTGTCCCCTCTAATCTAATTTTAAATTTAGTGTTTGATTTGCACCTAGTTCTTTTGGCACATCCTTGTGAGACAAATACCAAAGTGAGTTTGAACCCACATAACTGCATCTTAGAACCCTAGACAGAACATTTTGGAACGTGAGCAATGGACATTGGATCTATTACAAAATTAAAATAAAGGAACTCCAGTTGTCACTAGAAAACCATTACATATTTTAGATTCTAAATGTTTACATTTGAAAATGAAAAATGACCTTCATTGGAACTAGAAATTAGAACATTCCTCCATTGGATCAACAAATGGCACAACAAGCCTACACTAGATATGGAAATAGATCCTAATAGTCAACATTTTAGTTTTGATTTATCCATATAAGTAATTATGGCTAACCAATTTATTGAAGATAGCAACAAGTTTCACATCAAATTTTTGCTTCTTGTTATTTAGTAGCACAACAAACATATTATCAAAATTAAAACTACTTTGAATGTCCATATTCTTCAAATTCACCTCATGTGCATCTTCAATAGCTATGAGAATCTCTATTAGGCACTCCGAATTCAAGTATGAGACACATCTTGTGCAAATTTGCAACATGTCTCAAAATTTGTTTGCGATCAAAACCTACCATACAATAACACTCTGGATATTTGATCGTCATGGAGTTATAGGCTAAATTTCAAATCCTTGATCTAAATGCAAATGTGGTAACACTACACTGAGTTCCATCTAGTATATGTGACACACTTTATGGGTCAAACACCAATGTAGCACTTGTTGGATATGAAGGTCTTTATTATAGCATTGCTTTGTTGATATAGAATCCCACTCCTAGCTCTTTTTCTTTTTTGCATCAACCATCTAAGATTAGACCAATCTAATAATAGAACCTTAAAATTCCACCAAAGGTTAATTACTACCACTTGACTTAGACTTGATGACATCACAATCAAGTTAGTGCCATTTTGGAAGGTTTGATCACGACACCACATGCCTTTATCATAGAGCCAAAGTATACTATTGCTACTAAGGGCATACATGTCTAGATCATCATTTGAATCTGGATGGATCATCAAATCAAGGTGTATCTCTAAATCAAGCAAGATCCAATCCATTATCTTCTCATCTAAGAGTTTTTGGAATGTTACATATATGACCTTCATCTTCTTACTCCAAGAAATTGGCATAGAGGGCCATCCCAAGATACAATGAGTGCAATGGTAACATTCCAAACAGAGCAATAATGAGGCATCATTTGTTACTCAAAACTTGAACTTGCTATATGCCTCTAGCTCTAACTAGACAAGAGTAAATTTTTCATCAAGTCATTTTGCACATAACTTCATCCATCACATACAAACACATAAAAGAAGGAATTCCATAAGAATTATAATCCAAAATTGCACCAACTTTTTAGTTTCAATCATGGCAGTTCAATCTTAGTATAACTTTGTCAATAACACCAATCATGTATTTTTGAATTCACGTATTCTAGATCCTAGATTCACTGAGTCTTACTTCAAGATTTTATGCTTACTTTCCTTGTACTTTAGATTTGCATATTTTTGTCTTTGGGTTGATATTCTCTACGGTTCTGATAATCTTTGGAATATCTTATTCTAGTCTTTGGGTCTGTCTTTTTTTATTTTTCCTTAGAATCTAACATCCAAACTTTGGGTCCACAAAATCATAGTAGCAGTGACACTAAAAGTATCAATTATGGACATACCTATCCATGGAAAAAACTTTTCTTGGAAAAAACTTTTCTTGGAAAAAAATGCAAAGAGTGTTAATTGCCTACTTGTAGCACCTTTCTCTCCATTTTCAAGATCTCTTCCTCCTTCAAGACAAAAACTTGGGAGGATGCTATCCCTATTGTCAATGTTCCTTACCACTCTTGCTCCAATATCTTTTGTATAGTACAAATATATTTTAAATTTGTGTTTCATCTTCACTAGATGTAGTATATATGATTTATTGTGATCTCCCTACCTGTGTAATCTTGTACTTCTCTAAAATAGCAATTATTCCATGTCAAGCTTCTATTATGGTTATAATTATAACCCCCTCCCCCAAATACATGTTTATTGATATACTACCTCTTTTTTCTATCTTGTAATTTGTTGGCTCCCTTAAGCATGTTCTACCTCATTTTTGTATCAAATCACCAAGTTCATAGTACCTTTGGATGTGTATGGATTGAATCTAGAATTGGGTTGATGTGGTTGTATTCCAAACTTAGTAGCATATGTATTCCTTTTTAGTGGGTTGTATGCCTATCTTGGGCTCACCTGCATGTTTGGGGGAGAGAGTGACTATATTTTTGGAGAGGAGAGAATGACCACATTTTGGAAGAGAGGACAAATGGTTTTACAGATAGCATAACACTTCCATCATCAAGAGCGCATGCACATGCACACGCTCGGGGGGTGCACTACTAAGAAACCCTTTGTATCACGTGCACTCAAAGGGTATTAAAAAAACCCCTCAACTAAAATTTATCCCACTGTAATAAAAACACTCCTCTTGACTTATGAACTAAGTGAGTTTTTTCAAAAATTGAATTAAGAAACCCCTCCTGTTATTGTAATTATGTTAAAATTTTCCAAAATTTTGATTAAAATACCCCTCCGTATACTTCCCCAACTATGAATTATTATTTTATATCCCCCCTCGCCCTATCCATGAAATCTCCCCTTTACACTCTCTTTTTAACCACCCCACACACCAAGGCCACTAATTGTCCCATACCTCCTCTAATCCCTTCTCAACCAATGCACTCATGCGCTCATTACTCCACTTGTGACTCGAACTTCACTTGTGATGTAAATTTTTTTAAATTATCTCAGAATCCATATGGTTGTCTATTCTCCTAGGTAAAGCAATAACAAGCCGGGGACTAAAACAGGCATTACCTGTCTACCCAAATGTAGATATGATGTTAGATAACACCTAGTTTGTTTGGATGTTAGCAAGTAAGTGGACCCCGACCTCGGAACCTAGACTACCTAAGGATTCGACATCTTTTTTCAATCTTATGTTTGTTAGACTCAATATTATTAAATTTTGGTCATAATTTTTGCAAACTCTAGTTGTTGCATTTTTCAACTTAGATGTCTCAAACATTTTTTCCAGATATGTTTTTCTTTTTTAACTTTGTATCCATTTGATGGAATTCATTGTATGCCTCAATTATTCATGGGACTTTTTAATCTAAACACACACTTTAATTTCCCAAATAGCCTTTATAATGAATTCACATCTATTGGATAATTCTATAGCATGGATAATCCCTAGTCATTTAGTGATTTATCTTATCTTTTACTAACTTTTATATCTATTTTGCAAAAGTGGTTTGTTCATTTACTACTGGCATCATTTTTTCTTTTTGACATCATACACTTTTGCTCACTTATTATCATTAGGTGGGGAGTAAATTCCACATGGTGGGCTTACTCCCCACCATGTGGTCTTACCCTCTCTGGGTTGGGTATGGGCTACACACACACACACACAATAATTTTGATTCGTAAATGTAAAAAATACACAAATAATTATTTATTTACATGCATGCACACACACGCACACACACACACACATCCCCCAATATGAAGTATTGTTTATAATACCCTCCCTTGTGAAATATCCCCTTTACACTCTCTTTTTAGCCACCCCACACACTAAGGCCACTAAACCCTTCTCAACCCTCTAAACCCTTCTCAACCCATGCACGCATTCGCTCCTTACTCCACTTGTGACTTACAGTTTTTTTAATTATCTAAGAATCCATATGGTTGTCTATATTCCTAGATAAAGCTATAACAAGCCCGGGAGAATAGGCATTACATGTCTACCCAAATGTAACTATGATATTCTAGCACCTATTTTGTTTGGATAGTGGTAGCAGGTAAGTGGATCTGACCTCAGAACCTGGAATGCCTAAGGATTTGATATCTTTTTTCAATATTATGTTTTTCAAAATCAAAATAAAAAAAAATTCTTAATTTTGATTGAAATTATTGCAAACTCTGGTTGTTGCATTTTTCAACTTAGATCTCTCAAACTTTTTTCCCTCATATGTTTTCCTTTCTTTACTTTTTATCCAATTAATGGAATTATTTGTATGCATCAATTATTGATGGGACATTTTAATCTAAACACTCACTCACACACACACATTTAATCTAAACACTCACTCACACACACACATTTTGATAAGTAAAAATGCACACACACACACACACACACACACACGAAAACGTTTTTCATTAATTTCTTATTTAGTTAATTTCTTCTTTAATTAATTTACTCCTTTAAATGCAACTTTAGTCTATCGGTACATTTCCTTTAAAGTTGAGTTAATGTATAATTTATTAATGCTTTCCTTTGTGAAATCATTATTATACTTTTATATGCTAGAATCCCCGTAGAGTAGGCAGAGTCATCAGCAGGCCAGAGTCCAACACCCTGTCAATTAGGAGCAGTAGGATCTCAGAACCCCTGGGTGATCCCCTCAGAAGGGGACTGCACCTAGCTTAAAAATAAAAAGAAACCAAGAAAACAGGCCCGCAAGCACCGTAGGCAGAGGGCCAGATGCAGAGAGACAGACAGGGTTGTTCGAGAGGCACCTGAGGAGGAGCAGCAGTAGCAGTAGCAGCAAACCCTTACTTGGAAACCCACCTCCCCTAGCAAAAGGGGCCACCGCCCAGGTAGATGATCCTTCTGTGGTGGAGGTTCAACGCCCGCACTCACCCTTCCATCAGTAGCGAGCCCCAGGAGCTCCTGATGCAGCAATGGCAGATGTTAGCCAAGAAACAACTGAGGAGGAGCGGATCCAGATCCTCAGCAAGCTGATCAATAGGGAGGACCTATGGTCGCCCCTATTCCCCCCCCTCTGCCTCCCCCTCCTCTCCACTCCTCCCCCCCTCCTGGGTTTGCCCCACCCCCTCTCCCCCCCTCGCCCCTCCTGCTATGATCACTCTCACCACCTATCCCCCCTCTGTCTCCCTCCCTCCTCCCTCCCCTGTTGCCCCCCTCTCCACCTCCATAGCAAGTTCTTCATCCTCCCTCCCCTCCCCTGCTTCGATACCTCTGCCAGCAGGCAAGTGCAAGACGACATCCCCTTCTGCTTCCTCATTGTAGCATCAGGTCAATTCGAGGAGGGAGCTAGAGAGACGGGGGCTTGTCCTCCCGATCAGCAACTCCCAACCTCTAGATTGGGCGTCCCTTACTATGGTACTTCTAGAGGTTGGGACCCTGGAATTATCATGAATTTAGCTTCAAATGGATACCACATGGTTAGACAATGAGATACCTTAGATGCCAAGTTGGTATTAACATTACAACAGAGCAGCAGATCACCTCGGTCCTTAAGAGTGTTCAGCACAAGCTTCTCTACTAGAGCTCTACCAAACTCTCCCTAAGAGGTCGTTCCTTAGTGTCAAACCAGGTCCTTCTTGCCAGGACCTGGTATATCACCTCATGTTGGTGTTTTCACAGAGGATGGATTGGGCAGCTCCAACGGTTGGTAGGTTCGGATGGCACGAGGAATACTAGAGCCCGGGTCGCTTGGTAGATGGTGATCATGCCATAGGCACTGGGAGGCTTGGGTATCCTTGATACAGAGATGCAGAGCAGAGCCCTCCTAGGCAAACTGGTTGTTCGCAGACTCACCATAGGTGCAGAGCCTCGGAAGCTCCTCATACAGTGAGGGCTTCTCAAAAACACCCCACGCACTAGGGTGTAGTATCATCTACATCCTACACTTCACCTAGAAGCGTGGGACCCCAGGCTCTAGGGCAACTATCGAGAGGCATGCTCGATTCGGCAAGGCTTGGCCTGCAGGAGTTTTCTACAGATTCTTCACTTTGTGAGGGATTCACTGGTTGTATAGTTCCCCCAATTGGCTGTTAGCCCCAATACGAGAGACCCCCTAAGCAGTGAGCTGGGTTTCTCTGGAACAAGCCAATCCTTTTCTTTTAGCCTTTTTTGGTTTTTCCCATACTCAGCACCTTTGGGGCTACTGTTTTGTATGAAGTCTTTCAAGTTTAATTTAGAAGGTTCCTTTCTTTGGGGATAAAATAATATATTTCTTCTTTAATTAATTTACTCCTTCTTTTCAGTCGGTTGTATGCCTACCTTGGGCTCATCTGCATGTTTGTAGGAGAGAGTGAGTACAATTCTAGAGAGGAGAGCATGACCACATTTTGGGAGAGAGAACAAATGGTTTTGCAGATAGCATCATACTTCCATCATTAGGAGCACATGCATGTGTGCATGCATACACACAATAATTTTGATTAGTAAATGTATCTCACACACACAAACACTTATTTCCTTGAGACACACACTCACTCACACACACATGTATACTTTCCCAACTATGAATTTATTTTAACCTCTCATGAAATCTCCCCTTTACACTCTCTGTTTAACCAACCCCACACACAAGCACACTAATCCTCCCATTCCTCCTCTAATCCCTTCTCAACCCACGCATTCATTTTCTCCTTACTACACTTGTGACTTAAACTTTTTTTTAAAAAATAATTACCTAAGAATCCATATGGTTGTCTATATTCCTAGGTAAAGCAATAATAAGCAAAGGGGGAAATAAGCATTACCTGTCTACCTGGCAAGCATAACTATGATATTCTAACACCTAGTTTGTTTAGATGGTGGTAGGTAAGTGGACCTTGACCTTTGAACCTGGACTGCCTGAGGATTGGACATCTTTTTTCAATGTTGTGTTTGTCAAACTCAATATTATTAAAATTTCTTAATTTTGGTGGAAATTTTTGCAAACTCTAGTTGTTGCATTTCTCAACTTAGATGTCTCAAACGTTTTTCCTTATAGGTTTTCCTTTTTATCCAGTTGATGGAATTAATTGTATGGCTTAATTATTGATGGGAAATTTTAATCTAAACAAACACTTTGATTTCCCAACTAGCCTTTGGTCGGGCTAGTGCCATACAATCAATTTATATCCATTGGATAATTCTTTAGCATAGATAATCCTTAGTCATATTGTGATTCGCCGTCTTATTTTTTACTAAATTTCATATCTATTTTGCAGAAGTGGTTTACACATTTAATATTGACATCATTTATTGACACTTATCTACATACCACTTTTATTCACTTATTATAAGTAGGTGGGGAGTAAGTTCCACATGGTGGTCTTACTCCCCACCATGTGGTCTTACCCTCTGGGTTGGGGGTGGGCCACAAACACACACACACACACATGTATACTTTCCCAACTATGAATTATTCTTTTATGTACCCCCTTGAAATCTCCCCTTTACACTCTCTTTTTAACCACCCCACACACCAAGTATACTAATCCTCCCATACGTCCTCTAATCCCTTCTCAACGCATGCACTCATTTTCTCCTTACTCCACTTGTGACTTAAACTTCAATTATTATCAGTAGGTGGGGAGTAAGTTCCACATGGTGGTCTTACTCCCCACCATGTGGTCTTACCCTCTGGGTTGAGGGTGGGCCACATACACACACATGCACACACACATGTATACTTCCCCAACTATGAATTATTCTTTTATGTACCCCCATGAAATTTCCCCTTTACACTCTCTTTTTAACGACCCCACACACCAAGTATGCTAATCCTCCCATACGTCCTCTAATCTCTTCTCAACGCATGCACTCATTTTCTCCTTACTCCACTTGTGACTTAAACTTCACTTGTAATTTAAACTTTTGTATTTATTTTAACACACATGCACGTGTGCGCACACACACACATGCATGTGCATGTGCACATCCATACCCCAATTCAATTGACATAAAAGTTGTGTATATGATGGTAGTTGAACACTATAAAAGGAATTGCTTAAACATGAGTGTAGCACTAGATAGTACAAGGTACTAAATGTCAAGTCATTTAATTGAGTACTTAAAAGGAAATGATTTGAGTACTTTATAATATTGAAACAATGTCTAAGTAGGGATGTTGAAAATCATCATTATGATGCAAAATGTATACCTAATGGAGTTATCTTTTGATTGTCCTTTGACCCATTCCTAATTACTTGAAGCTGTTTATTTATACAAAATTGTGCATTGACTAGGATATAGATTCATACATATTAAGAAGCCATCAAATTCTTCTTATGAATATATTGGGATGCATCAATCTAGTATTAGTTTTGCAACTAGATAATAGTCTCAAAATCATGGATTGAATATTTTTATAACATATTGGGGTGAAGGAAAGATAAGGTGGTACAATTTTTCAAAGAAAGCTATAAAAAATATGTTAATGGTTCCTTTGGTAAAATTTTTGCAAATTAAATTAAAATTTGTTGGACTTTATATATTTGAATTCTTTCTTCAAGAGTTCACATGATATGCAATTTCACAACTTGCATGTCTATAATTGAAATTTAAGTGGTCATGGAGAATTAAAACATGATGTTAAGGGATATTTAATGCATGATGTTAAGGATGCTCTTTTTTTCCCACCTAATCATGCTTTCACCCATCGAGCTTCATTTCTTTGGTATTTTTAGCTCTATCAATTATTGTAAATATATAATAGTTTGAAAATCAAGGATTGAGTGCCTATATAGTCACCTCCTTTTCCTTGAATATTGCACTTTTTATCTACTCATCCTCTTTTTTGTAACGACCCTTTTATATAATCAATGTGATGATTCTTTTACATAACTATCACATTTCCCTTTTCAAGGATAATCAAGGTTTATGATGTGATTTAACAGTTTGGTTTGACACTACACACTCTACTTAGTATGCTAGAGAACAATAAACAAGCTATAGACATGATATTTTATGCATATGCAATAATACACCATTTATCAAGAGAATTGACATTGGACAAAACAGGTTAGATTCTTATAAAATTTTTAGATCCCAAAATAAGAGCCACATAAAAAGGTGTTATTTTGTAATTCGTTTCTTAAGGTATTGAGATATCCACATGTAGAAGAAAAGCCTCATAAAAGGGTCTTTTTTTGTATTTTGTTTCTTAAGATATATAAATATCTAGAAGATAAAAGGTTGAAGTCAACTCAATTTAAAAAACAAGGCTATTAATCTAATACTAGATTTGAAGAATAGGAATTTTGTCATTGAATAAGAGGTGTAAAAGTGAAACAAAAGAAGGAACTATGAAACAAATTGAGTAAGAGAAGCACAATTGAAACAAATTTTGTCAAATTGAATAAGAGGTGCACAACTAAAACAAATTGAGGTGCAAAACTAAAACAAATTGAGGAACTATGACACACAATACACAAATACAAGGCATGTATTGTTACTATAGGCACATTGGGGGCTTTCTTACTAAGGTGGTTGTATTGATATGTTTTGGGGTGAAAAGGTTAGATAATGGTGATAGAAAAATAAAGCTTTGTTTTATAAACGTGATAGAATGAATGATGTTGACTACTACGAAATGAAATTTGAACATGTGGAAGTCAAATATATTATAGAATCCAACATAAAGTTATCATATTGTAAAATACTATTGTAAGAAGGATATATTAATGGTATAAGTTAGCAAATTATCATTCAAAGTAAGTATTTAAAATATTAAATATCAAGTCAAATCCACACCTTAATGCATCCATGTAGACTCCACATGTGGATTAGGGAAACTTTTATTTAGGAAAGGCTAATTAGGAAAGTCTATCATGATGTGAAAGAGGCTCCACTTCCATGACTTAAGGATTACCACATAGATTTAATTGTAATAGATTAATGAAAATTAATGCATAGGATAAAAAGGTATGACCTTATTTTTAAGTAAGCCATATTTATAATATATTAGGTGGGTAGTCTACATGAATGAACGTGTTTGAAAGTGACATGCACGATGAATGTTGTTGTTGCTTTTAAACAATGGTGGAAGTTGACATCATGCTTAGTATGCATATCTTGACACGTGCTTAATAAAAACATTTGCTTTTAGATCTCAAGGCTATATAGCTTTTCAATAGGTGATCGTCCTCACAAAGCCATTTTTCTAAGGTGCATTCTCCCATATCCCAAGGTGTGAGCCATTTTTCTAAGGTGCATTCTCCCATATCCCAAGGTGTGACTAGAAAATCTTGAGTAAACAACATTTGGGTCTCCGAATTGTACTTAGTACCTAAGTACGTAGCACATTCCTTTGATTTCAAAGGCTTCTCTTCAAAAGTGCCTATTTCTTCCATGGAGAGTTTGCCACCGATTACCCGTATGCTCCTCCGCGACCATCACGATAAAATGCCGATTGTCTTCGAGTCTACCGACTCCGATGGCAGGCCTGGTCTCTCTTTCTCCCTTGGCACAGCTCTCGTTGTCGTCATAATCCTCACAATCACCGCGGTCTTCTCGTTCTGTTACCATTGGAAGAAGCTGAGACTATGTACTCGCGCCGACGCGCTCTTCTCCTCGCCCCCGCCCAGCACTGTGCAAGTACTTCCGGCTACTTCAGAACAGCTCCTTGCGATGACAGATCTCCTGCAGAAGCCTCCCACCAAGCTGGAAATGGTGAGAATTCAGCTGTTCAATCTCTTAGTTAAATTTTCCTTTCCATATTGCCGTCATCAGTTTACCTTGCGTAACCGAGTGGAGCATAAAACAGTCTGATGTTTTGGGTCACGATTTGGGTCTCTAATTCGCCTCCGATTGTGCAGGTTCCCAGTCTACCAGTGATGATGCCTGGGGATGACATGCCAAAATTCATAGCATGGCCGTGCCCATACGCCGACCATTTGTTCACCCCTAATCGCAAGGAGGGAGAAGAAGAGGCCTGCCCACAGGCAGCCATGGAATCGAAACCCAGCTAACAATGGCAAGTGTGCCTAAACGCGCGCAGAGTGGTAGTTTTAGCTTCATCTCTAGAGGGACAAGCCTTCGACGGTTTGTTAAAAACAAACTCGGTGGTGGCCTCTTCACCCCCCTTACCCTTCCTCTTATAGTCTAAGGAGTTTCCCCAACTTGTATGTACGTCTTGGAGACTTTGTGAGCTAGCAAGTAAATATTCTTTAAATGTACATCAATAAATGCTATAAGCATTCTTACCAAATGTGTTGAAATTTTTGTTATGGTTGAATCCTTATGATTACCCTCATTATTGTATCTATTGTGTAGAAGAATTGGGTAGTACATATACTATAGGTGATGCATCATTTGTAGTAAATGCTCTCGCTCTCTCTCTCTCTCTCTCTCTCTCTCTCTCTCCCCTATACTACTATCATTGATTTGCATATAAATTACCCCTATTGAAGAAAATATCTAGCAATACACACGATAATAAAGAAATTAAAGAAAGTTTAGTGCTTACTAGAGGAGAAACCAAAGTTGTGTGCATCATTTATTGTGAAACGGAAAAGAAATACAAGCTACAAGGAATTGGGCTATTGAGATTACTTATCCTATCCTATGTGAGGGTTGCATAAGAGATAAAGGACAAAATCAACCAAAAAGGGACCCTTGGGATGGACATATTAATACAAGAGTTCATATGTGAGGGTTGCATACGAGATAAGCACAATGGTAAACCAATGAAAAATTCACCAAAAAGGGACCCTTGGGATGGGCAAATTGATACAAGAGATAACATAGTTATATCTTGATTTTTGTCCTACGTTGAGGGGGAATACTACATGAAAGGTCCTAAGAATGGGAGAGTTACTTTGAGCATGCATACTTTGCATTTACAAAGACTCAATTACGAAAAGTTAGGTCTCATTCATTCATGTAAAAGAGAAAGTAAAAAGCAAGTTGTATCTTTTCTAGGACTTAGTTTTTGCAAATATCTTCAATCAACATGAACAAATATCATGATTACTATGGGAGCCCTCAATTGCAAATAGTTTTCGTGAGCTGTGCCTTATATTTTAGCATTGATTTTGTTTCTACAAACTGCTAACAAAATAGCTTGATGTGAACAACAATTGAGGATCTATATAATTAAGAAGCTAAAGAAGAAAATGGAGTATACGTGTCATATTATAATAGTGCATAGTAGTCACTCTTACTAAGCATGGCATAAGCACATGAAATGGCCACAAACATGGAAGTGATTTTTGCGAATTTACTATTTGGCAATGCTAAGTCATATCTTTAGATAACACCTTTCCTTAAGTTTTCATCCCTAATTGGATCAAGATTTAATATATGACTAAGCAATGCTATAACATACATAATTTTAGTAACAAAACGTTCCACTTTGTAGTGCACTTTTTTTAATGCTTGATAAGGCGCTAATAAAACAAATGTTTTTGTAAATGGCACGTCACGTTGTTCAATCTTCTTTTTATCATTGCTACATGACAAAGATGAAATGCACATCAATCAACAAATTTTTTGTTGTTTAAATCCATCTCCCCATAATAACCATCTCCAAGGAGTGTAATATTTTAGTGTAGATGTCAAAACATAGATATTTAGTTTAAATGTTGAAACATCTATATTTAAGTAATTTCTTATTGAGAGTGGCATTCTCTAAGAACAATATATTACAAGTCACTATAGAATAGTTCAAGTCCATTTAGCTAGTAACCTTGCCTTGCAAATAGCTACTATTTGTTTATAATAAAGCTTCGAACATCTATCTCTGTAGGGTATGATTCTATTAAAATTTCTTCGCATGGGCATTTACACTCCAAGAGTCATAGAAAGAAAGAAAAAATATAGATAGCCTAGGGCTTTCACCTTTAAGCACATGTAATATGGGTGCAATATTGCATGTGCCATAGACATAATATGGGTACTGCACGGGCAAGTAAGAGTCTACAAAAAATTTCAAAAAGAATTTATTCAGATATAAATTTTTATAGTTTACAACATTAGAAGGACTTATATTGTATGGCTCTGAGGTATGCCCATAATGAAAGATAATGAGCCAATAGAGATCTAGAATTTGGAATTGAACTATATAACTTTCTCTTAGAAGGGAAAAATGGTAGGGTTGTTTGTGAATCCTAAAACCCCATGCATTTAATTACTTCTCCATCAAGAATAAAATTCATTAATTTTGGTCCAAGCGAATCATGATACTTTCTCTCTCTCTCTCTCTCTCTCTCTCTCTCTCTCTCTCTCCTGGGACAACCCCGCCCCCTTCACCCCCCACCCCCTACTCCCCCCTCCTCTAATACTATCATTGATTTGTACACATATACCCATTTACGAAATATGTATAGGAATAGAAAAAAATAATAAAGAAATCATAGGAAATTTTAATGATTACTAGAGGAATAAGCAAAAATATATGCACCATTTACTGTTAGCAAAGAAAAGAAAGAAAAAGTTCAAAGGGAAAAAGAACCGACTTTCATAAGGAAATAATTGTACTACTGAGACTAATTATCCTATCAAGCATGTAGCTGGTAAATGCGACAAGCACATTGGTAAACTAAGAAAAAGTGAATTAGAAAGGGACTACTAGGATGCACAAATTGACTGTATTGTTATTTTCTCCAATATTGTGGGGAACATGGGATGAAGAAATAAGTGGAAGAGTTACTTTGATCTTGCACACTTTGAATTCATGAAGACTCAATGATGAACTTTTAGCTCTCATTTATTCATGGAAAATCAAAAGGGAAAAGCAAGTTGCATGCTTTATAGGACCTAAAGTGACTATTATACTTTTAATAATGTTAATCAAACATACTTTTAGAAAGTATCTTCAATCAACATGAACTATCATGACCACTATGGGAGCCTTCAATTACAAATACTTTTCTTGATCTATGCCTTACCTTTTATTATTGATTTCGATTTTGCATAAACCTAACATGAAAACTTGATGTGCATAATAATTAAGGATCTAAATCAATGAAGAAAATGGATTGTAGGTGCCATATAACAACAATGGAAGCAGCTTGGATGGAAGGTGGTGAAATATAGAGTATAAGGATAACTAATGGTAGCCAAGGTGGTGGGCACACAAGCGAACCCTTTAAAGGGAGGTGCTTTCATGAGAGGAAGCACTATCATGTAGCCATCAATGTTTTATACTCAATTCTAAATCCCCTTGTTATAATACAACTTGGTACTTCTATATATGCCTATACTCCTATATCTCTTAAGTGTGCATTCCATTTGAGCATCTTTGTATGCCATTATGATCGTATTGTAAGATCCCATTGTAGGATGTTGGCACTCAGTTCCCACACTTCCCTCTTTTAACCTTAGCAACACTCACCTCTTATGTAGGAAACTGTCTACTTGAGTAATGAGAGGGAACAGGAAAAGATCATCAATACCACTACTAGTAGTCATGATAACAAGAACCATGCCTTGCAAGGTCATTATTTACTAATAATATGTCAAACATCACAAATCATAAGGAATGGGAATCATTATGGGCTTTACTTGAAAGTAGAGTCCTAACACCATCTTAGTCATTTTGGGAAAATCTTGATATTTTGGGGAAATGAAATTGGGAGACAGAGCCTTATACTCCCCCATTTTAGGATCCCTTCCTCATACTTTTCTCATCTTTCTATTCCATCTTCATCTTGGCTCAAGCACTATGAATCTCTTGCTTTATACACAGTGGATCTTTGGTTTGTTGATGAGTCCATTATTTCCTTAATTTTGAGAATCTCTTTTGCATTTATAGTGTCTCTTAGACTAAGAATTTCAAATTCAATTAATTTTGGTTTTGTTATTTTAGAGGATTTAATTTAGAGTGCTCCATTAATTTTGGGAATGATGCATATGAACTTTATTTATCTCATTGATTTTATTTCAAATAGAAAATACGTAAGATTTTTCATTAACTTTGGGAATGAACTATTTGTTGTGTAAACTCAAAAATTTTGTTCAATTACAACATTGCACAAGCCACCTATTCACCTTAAATTATTTAGTATTTGACAATGAATACTTGAAAAATATTACAATGCCATACAAGAGAGTTAACTTTGTTGAATTATCAAGACATTTATATAATAGCAAGTGTAAAGATATAATGCCATTTTTTTAAAGCAGTGCCCTGAGTTAAGCTAAGCTTGTTATTCATCAGAACATTGTTAGGAAATTGTTACACATTCAATGATTGTGACATTACAAATAGAGAGATTGCAAGCTTAACTACTCAGTACTAGCCAAAAAAAACTTATTTCATTAATTTTGGACTCATATGTCTACTCTTGGACTAATCCCAAAAATCCTTCCCAATTGAAAAGTTTACTTTATGAAAATATCATTCGAGTATCAAAAGTTCACTTTTTGGCACTATCATTACCACATAATAAATTTTGCAATCTGTCTCTATAATGGTGCATTACTAATGCAAAAATTTTGATTTAATCCTACTTTTGTACTTCTTTTTAACAATCCTATTCATGTTTTTAAAAAAATCATGAGTTATTTATTTAAATCCATGAAAAATCACTTTCAAAATAAAGACTTATTAATATAATTTAGTCCAAAAGAATGCACTTAAAATTTGATGTAGAAAACTATAACACTCTTGAAGTCCCAAAAAATTTAAAGGTTAAAATAGGCAAGAGGCATTGAAGACTCTTTAAATGTGCTTCAAAAATAGTAATAGCTATGCTTGCAATTTTACAATGTCATATGTTTATAAGAGATATTGCTCTCCATGAGTCTTTGTACAAAGGAGTCTGACACACAACCTTTTCAAAAACTCTGCCTTTACAAATGTGTTAAGTACAAATAGGTAACTAGTTTGTTTGAATGTCCGATTCATTGTCACTTGTTGCTTGGATGCTTGAATGGTATTGTCATGGGCATTCTTCATTTGCGCTATCTCCTTCTACTTCCTCCTTAGCAAGCATCTTCAAAAACTCTATAATGTGCGAAATAATGGATAGTGGTATTCTTTTTTCTTCTTCTACATCATATCCCATGTGCTTCCTTGTTTTCTTTGTCCTTGATTTTCAAGATACTATGACTATCTCTGTGGAAAGCTCTAAAATGCTTCATGGTTTGGAACCCATTCCTTTTTCAAACAACCAATATACAGTGTATTGTTATTGTGGTTCTCCTTCTTACCCTTTGGCTCATACCATAGTGCTATAAATGTTGCAACTTTTCCCTTGTCATCCATGCTCACGTCCACCACTTTTACAACCCAAAACTTAACATTCTCATGCTCACCATCCAATGGTCGAACCGGCAACAAAGCAGTGGATGTCCATGTCTACTTTTGCCATAAACTCTCTCTTCCTTGGACCACAATATGGAAGTGGGAGTAGTGAATCAAACTCATTCTCAAAGACATCAAATGATGGGTGCAAGTCGTTACCAACATTTGGTCAAAATAAAGGCCATTTTGCCTTAGCATCATCTACTCACATTTTCTCAAGGTCCTTTATCAATTGATAGGTCTTCTTAATTACAATAGCAGTGTGTTCCTTCCAAGAGGGCTTCCAATCAGGAAATCTACGAAGCTTTTCCTCTTTGTATGCAATAAAAGATTTTAAGCCCATATTGGATGCATTTCTTTGCTTAGGATTGATGTTAAGAGATAGTAAGTTTCTTCAGGTTCCCATATTGTATCATGGGAATAGTGTTGCCAATGCATCACTAGTTTTTTATCCTTTAAGAAAAAGAGAAAGTAGTGTGGAGGGCTATGACCAATCAGAGCATCACCACCTTTTTGTATGAAAGGTAGAATAAAGCTCTTCCAATCGTTTCAAACATGGAGCATACTGTACCTTCCTTGTGGCCACCAACTTGCCTCCCACATTTTCTTATCAAGTCATCCATCGTCTCCATGTCCTTGTGTTTTAGCTCTCTTAAGACTGTGCTAAAAACCTACTCGATATCCTCATGTGTGTGTCCAACCAACAAAAACCCAACTTCAATCTCATTGAAGATTCGATTGTGCGATTAGCATTGAGCAAAATGCAAAAAAGAGTACATTCTTATTCTCTCATTTGTAGTTGTCTGCCTATATTCTCAAATTTGCTGGTAGGTGACCTTTTTATACATGTACACTGTGAATTGCCTTCATATCTAACGTTACAACTTGATTGCTATCATGTAGATGCAAGGAATCAATCCATATGTCTGCAAAAAACTTAAATCCATGCACTTACACTCCACATAGATGTGTCTTCAAAAAGTATTTTCCTTGTAGCTTAGGTGGAGTATTTATGAATCGAGGCAATGTTGTGTTCTGATCCATACCATCTACAATTACGCACATATACTTAGGTGGATGAGAAATAGCTTTCTCCTTCCAAAATGCATATTTTAGTCTAGAATGTCGAACCCGTCCATGATGAAATTCTCTTTTTTTTTTTGTATGATTCTCTTTGTTCTGGAGACGTTGCACTCTCAAGTGCTCGCTTTAGATCATCACAATCACTGCACTTTGACATTTTTTGCCTTTTTGGGATTTTAACATGTGCAAAGCTCTTCTTTCAAAGAGTATACAAATTGTGAAAAGATGTCGAAGCATGCCCTCTTTTCCTTTGTGTTTCCCCAATAGAATTAAACACTTCTTTTTTTGTCAAACCTATCGGAAGATGCATTTCAGATAGATGGGGTTGAGGTAAAGCATGTTCATGAATGTAGTCTTTTAAAATTGTTGTTGCCAACACTGTTGAGGCTCTTGTTTTGGGCCTTCCTGTGTTTCCATGAATGTTAAACTTTACTCCATACTTTGCTTTATTTGCCAAATCCCAGTATGTGCCATGTGATAATGCTGTAGAATTAAATTTGCATTATTACAAATACTTTTTTCATTTATACGAGGCTTTATCTGTTGTTCGAAATTTCACTTTTTCGTATCATTTACCAGAAAGCACGAGAGCCTCGTAAGTAGGTATTCATTTCTTTTTCTCCCTCTTCTTTGCCACACCTATTCTCTACATCCCTTGATGTCAAGTAAGTTAATGGAATGCATACAACTTCGCTTGCAACATGTTGATCGCATTGCTTTTAGCATAACATCTTCATTCAATACTCTTATTCTCTTTAGTTGCTTTTCTACATCTACTTAGACTCGCTTTCTTTTCATGCATATGTATGTCCATTTCTTCTGTATGTTTGTACACTTCTCCTTATCAAATTTATTTATCACTTTATTTTCATGGGATGTTGCATCCTTCATCTTATTACAATCAAAGTCAAATACCGAATAGTCTTTTGTTGGTTTCTTTTGTACATCCAAGTTTTTAGAAATTCTACACTTCTCCCCATTGAATTTATTTATCATCGTGTTTTCATGGGATGTTGCATCGTTTATCTTATCATTGTCAAAGTCAAATACCGAATAGTCCTTTTTTGATTTCATTCTTGTCCTTGAAGTAATCTTCGGACCATTTGAGTCAATATCCATGTCGTCCATGTTTGATAAGCCAATACTTTTGAACTCTTTGCACTGCTTGACAATGTGTATGAATTCATCCACTCCATATGAGACATCACTTCTGAAACCTTTTGCTTTATTGGGACCAATGAACTCATCCCCTCCTGACAAGATATCACTTCTATAGTTAAGTGCATTGAAATCATCCAAGTTTGAGGAGACAACACAAATGATATCTTTATATTTCTCGACATGCATGAATTCATTGACTCTAGATAAGACATCTCTTCTATAGTCTTTTGCCTTCACAGTACCATAGAACTCACCAAGGATATCTTTATCTTTCTCAATGTGTGTGAATTCATCAACTCTTGATAAGACATCACTTTTGAAGTCTTTTGCCTTCATAGTACCACTGAACTCATCTACTCGTGATAAGATGTCCCTTCTATAGAGGATTGCATTTAAATCATCTAATTCTGAGGAGACGACACGTTTGATGCCTTTGCCTTTCTCAATATGCAAGAATTCATTTACTCCAGAGCAAGCATTGCTTTTGAATTCTTTATCTTTCTCCGTATCTATGAACTCATCCACTCCTGATAAGCTATCACTTCTATACTTGAGTTCATTGAAATCATCCACGTCTGAAGGGACAAAGCTTGGCTTGTATGCATATTCTTTAAGTCCTTTGAAATTGTAGTATACTCTATCTTTGTCATTGCAGTATGATGGGAAAAATGCATTGTCTTTCAGCTTGGGCACATTACAGTATTATGGGCAAAATGCATTGTCTTTTAGCTTGGACACATTACTGTATGATGGGCAAAATGCATCTTGGGCACATTATAGTATGATGGACAAAATATATTTTCTTTCAGTTTGTACATTAATTCCTTATTGGCTAGTTTCAAATGCAAAAGATAGAGGAAGAGGGAGGATGAGAGCCATGGCCACTTTGGTGCAACCTATCAAAGGAAAAGAAAGACACAAAATAGAAAAGATTAGTACTACAACCTGGCCATAGTTCCAAAGGCTACTTTCACAAAAAGACGACGTTCCTCCATTGAAAAAGTACAAGTAAAAGATAAAGAGGACACAATTCCAAAGGCTACTTTGAAAAAAAGGCAACGTTCCTCCGCTCGGAGGACAAAGAAAAAATAGAGGAAGAAGAGTCAGATCAAGAGGTTGAGGAAGATCAAGATGAGCTCATGTCAATAAAGAATCTCAATCTGCGTCTAAATGAGATGATCACAGTAGATGATGTCGGATATATATGGGGACAAAAGGCCTATGTTTTGAATGCTCGAGATGTGGAGTCAGCATCTATTTTTACCAATAATAGGAATCTTGATATATCTTATGTGATGCAAATATTCAAGGCTTTGGTGGATGGCAAGAAACCCATGGTTTCTAATGTGGTCTTATGTCCAATCATGTTCTGTCCCAATATAGGTAGCCATGACAATGGAGTTACGTTTGAAGGACCTACCCATAGTTAGGAGACTTTCAACAAATTCTTCACACAAAGCCTTCGACAAATTCTACATGAACAAGATGAAGACGCGAATTCCGAGAAATTTTTGAAAGAGGCAAAGAGAAATTTCTTGCTGCATTGTAAATTTAAGTCGATTGATGGTCAACATTATGCATATGCCTATAATGAACTTGCTAGACAAGCAAGGGACTCAAGAAGGCTCACTGCAAAGAAAATAACAAAGGTTCTTCCCTTCAATTTTTATATGGCTACAATATGCATTTTTAAGCATCAAACAAAATATTTGATTGAGTCTGAAAGACTGAATCATGATATTTTTGCAAAACGTAAGATAACCTCGACATAGGAATCCTAATGAAAGCAAGGAATCTATGGACTACACTCAGTTCTCCAGCAACACATTTGAAAAGAACTACCACAAAAGTGGATGCAGACACATTAGTCAACTTTTATGCATGTTTAAGTGCAGTTGTACCAAGGGGAAGTCAAGAATGGGAATAATCTCTCACAAGCTTTAAGGTAGTGAGAGATAGATATGCTGGTTACACAAGTATAATTTTTCGACCTGATGAGGTATTTAAGCAAGTTGTGGCAGTTTGCAGTGCATACAAGAAGGGTGAGGTTACTTATGAAGATCCTTTGTTACTATTACAAAAGTCAAAGGTTAAGAAAAAAGAGGTGACAGCAAGAATGTGGAGGCTAGTGAAGTATTTGCCAGATAGCTATGTAACAATGGCAACATAAAAACTCCTCAAGAAAGAATGGTTTCTTGGCAGGAAGGACAAAGATCATTGAATGGAGGAGTGCATCAACATACAGGTGAAACGTGATGCAATGGATAGTGCGATCAGATATTTGTTCATAGAAAAAGCAATTCCTACTAGTCAATACAATATTGACCCTAATATTGTGAAGCATATAGCCACTTTATCCACAGCTAAGGAAAGGACATGGGTGCATAAGTGGATGAAGAATCAACAAGATGGCACCTCGTTCATGAGAGCCAAATCCCACCATAGGTGATTGCATATGTTGAGAAGCTTGTGAATGAGCATAAACAGAGAATAACAAGTGCAGTCAACCACAGCTTTCAATTCACTGTCAACATCACTTCAAAATCTAGAAAGCTTGTAGCGTACAGGGGCATTTCAGATGAGGACTTTTTAATTGATGAAACAAGCTGGGATAAGCTGCAAGTATTCTTTATCGATGAGGTTTCTTCCAATGATATTTGCTAATTCATCGATAGAATACTATATACCACCATTATTAGAGATGGAATTTGTAATATTGTGATTTTTGTCAATAAAGAAAACAAGGAAGAGATACATAACACTTTGGAGAAAGTTTATGCCTCTGATTTCAAGATCTACAATGGTGTGAATGCATCCAAGAAAAGCAACAGAGAATGTGGATTAAAGATACAATGCCTCGAGTCATTCCTGTTATGCATGCAAAGTCCATATCATGACCAGTCTCTATAACATAACATAAGGGGGACTTCCAAGAGTTTGTGTCTCATGATAGAGGAGAAAGAAATTCACAGGTCCTCTCATCATCAAGTGCACTCCAAAATTTATGAATGTCCTCCAAAAAGTGAAAGTCTTTTGGTTACTATGCTAGAATACTTGCAACCGCCTAATTGAGAGGTCACCCTATTAGGATGGGATATCTTTTCGAAGATCTTCTCAAAAAAGAATATTCCACTAATATTATTGAAAGAAAGGCTTGCATGGCACACTTCCACTTACAAGCTGATCTAATTATCGGCTACGAGAAAGAGGTGGAACATAAGAGGATTGGAGATGATGACATGGAAGATCTTGATAGATCCCCATATAAAGATGAGAGTGATGCAAATGATGACATGGATGATCTTCCTGGTTCACAAGATTACTCAAAGAAATCACAAACACATATCCTAGCATGACCCTTTACTTTTCTTTTACTAGCATTACATTTAACTATAACCTATCAATCTCACAAGCTTTTGTATTTTTTACAGACAGCAGAGGAGAAGGAAAAAGAAATGAGTTCATGTGGATTTGAAGTCAGGAAGGCCACAATTTTTCCTTCAAGTTTAATTGATATGGTGATTGCTGGAAAAATCGAAAATGAAATATTTATGACAATAAAAGGATCACCAAAACACTTTCCTGATATAGAGAGTCAACTACTTCACTTCTATGGGAACTCAGAGGATATGATGATGGCACGGCTCATGCTTAAGAATAAGAAACAACTTTGATATTCAAGTTGTGATTAGACAGCGACCTCAATATCTATCATTTGGTATAGAAGAGTTTCAAATCCTAAGATAGTGAGGAAAAGAGATTAATGATAACATCATAATGGCCGCCCTCAGGTTTGATACAAACTTTATCTTTGCTTAGTATTTATATATTGATTAAGTCTAATGAGCTAATGTTTGGTTATTTTCTTTATCTTGGCTTAGTATTTATATATTGATTAAATCTAATGAGCTAATTTTTGGTTATTTTTTGATATAGTATAATGATATCTTGGTTTCCTGTAAATTTTGCAAAGTGTGTATATATCGTAGACTCCCTTCTCACTAGAAGATATCTACACCTGGCTGCAAACTCTCAATATGGACAACGTATGAGTTATCATTTTTCCATATAATGAGATGTAAGTGACACAGCAACGTCATATTTACTTTTGCAAGATGTAAGATGGAGTAAAATAATATAGATTCTTAATTGGTCATGCAAGAAATATTGGAGTTTGGTAGCTTTGGTCCTGCAAGCCAATAAATGCTATTTTGCCAATTCAATGCCAAGATATCATGGCAATGTGTTAGTGTAAGTATATAACTTTCGTGGTACACTTACTCTTAATGCATTGTAACTTTTGTGATGCACTTATTCATTCCCTTGTATGTTATGATGGATAGGTCCACATCAAGGTTAATAAGTTTAATTGAATAAGTCACAAACTATGATGATGACTTGCAAGAAGTAATGGACTTACAATGATGCGAGGTTGTAGAGCAAAATGATCCATACAGCTATGGGTGTAGAGTGTGCTACAACTGCAAGTTGCTCCTCGATGAAATATTTGATGTGAAGGGCTCACAATCCTCAATGTCTACATATTCTGATGTAGAACTATATACATTTGTGGCTCATACTATTCGATTCGTAATTGCTCAATCTCTGATTAATATAATTGAGACACCCAAGTCTGCATCAAAGACTCTTGAGGAAGTAAAGACTCAATATACTCCCGATCCATCACAGCATTTGAAGGATTCTACTCTCAAAGCATCACAATCGACTCTAGCCACCGCAAAAGTTAAGATTCAACATACCCCCGAGGAGTATAAACCCAAAGCATCAGAAGGGAGTCCACTTGCGAAAGTAGAGACTCAATCTACGGCCAAAGAATCATACCATTTTGGGAAGTCTATGCCCAAAGCATCCCAACAAAGTCCACGAGTGGAAGTAGAGACTCATTCTATGCTGCGGGCATCACACCCTCCCGAGTAGTCTATGCCAAAGGAATCACCATCTACCCCTCACTCAAAAGCAGAGATTCAATATATCATCTGGGGAATCAGAACCTCCATTGGATTCTACGTCTAAACCATCACAACGGAGTCCACACTTGGAAGTAGGCAAATTCTATGCACGAAGGAAGAGTCCATATACACCTAAAGCATCAAAGCCTCAAGAGATAGAGTCTACTTCCAAAGCATCACAATGGAGTTCACAAGAAGCATCAAAATCTACTTCATTGTGAAGCTTTATGATGGGGTTTAGCATGTACATGAGTTATTTTTTGAAGTAGAAAAACTTTATTGGCAAGTGATGCATGTAAAAGTGCAAAGTCACAAAACTTTGTATTTGTGATTTTGTTGCTCAAAATGTTATTTTAGTTGATTGTATTAAATGTGAATACATAATGGGCATTCACCATGGATACATATTAAATGTGTGACTTGTTTTCCTTCTCTCACAAGGTTATTTTGGTTGAACTTAGCCCTTGAATAGGTTGAATGTAGGATTTCAAGAGAAAATAGATTTGCCTTCCAATGAGAGGCTTATTATAACTTTTGGTGTTTGTCAACACCTTTATAAATATTGTGAGAGTTTGCTACATCCAGTTGTAACTTTTGAAGGTGTTTCCTAAACACCATTATAAATATTAAGAGAGTTTACAACTGCTGAATCTTATTTTTTGGTGTAACTTATCTGAGGCTTATTGTAACTTTTGGTGTTTGTCAACACCTTTATAAATATTGTGAGAGTTTCCTTAATACTGTAACTTTTGAAGGTGTTTGTTAACACCATTATAAATATTAAGAGATTTTTAACTGCTGAATCTTATTTTTTTGGTGCAAATTATCTGGGCTATGTTAAATTTTATCATTTTAGTTTCATCTCCTTTAAAAATATAAAAAAATTGCTTGTTTTTATGTTTTCATCTGTGCTTTGAAGATTGGGTTTTTTCTTAAATTTTTATCCAAAAACTAGTCCAAAAGTATATGTAAAAATGAATTTGTACATTGACAAGTCCAAAATTCATGAAATAAGTGTTAAAATTTGAAGACAACAATACCTTATGACCATTGAGTATTAGCTCAATCTACACTCTTGTCAATTACTCCATCGATCCAAGATCGACCCCTACTAGATTGCTTCTACTTTCTCATGCATAGTAGGTAGAATTTTGATCTTCTTGGGATTCTTCACTCCTTTCAGTGTCTGACTCCATACTATTGGGTCTGCTTGCTCCCAAAGTGTAGGATCCTTATCATTGCACATCGAAAACTTCTCCCAAGAATTTGCATACAATTCTTCCTCGTTTTTGATGCTATTTTTAGTTTCTCTTGCTCTAACCTTATTTTTAAACACTTTCCTTTCTTTTGAGCGTGAAGCTTTTCTCTTGTTCTCCCTATCATGGGATGGACTCTCACATTGAATTCTCATCATTTTCATTCTCTAACTACATTTCCCTCCCATTTCACACCCACTTGTTCAAAACTTTCAAGTTTTTTGAACAAGAGTCAACTTGACTTCTTCTTGCTATATTTTGGGTACTTTTCTTTCAAATATCTCCACTTCTTCTCTCATCTAATATTCTCTTGTGATCTCAAATTATTTTCTATCAAAAACTCAAGGCAATCAACATTCTCTCATCTAATATTTTCCTAGGATCTCAAATTATTTTCTACCCAAAACTCAAGGCAATCAATGTTCTAGATGAACCATAAATGATGCAAGGTGTTTCAAGCCTACATGGAGCTATAGGATGAGATTCTTTGAGAAAGGAAGACAGAAGATTGGCTTTCAAGCATTACACTTACTTATGCATGAAAATCAATATTTCTTTTTCCCATATCTCAACATTGCTCACTTTCCCTACTGCAAACTCTTGGGATGCATGCTTTTAATACATCTATGAAGGTTTGGAGCCTATCCAAGAAGCTTTCTAGAGGTTGAGGTGATTTAGCCTTTGAAACAGTGCAAGCCAGTGATAATAATGAGATTTAAAATTTAATGATGCAACTTTGAAGAAAAAGTGTGTCCATAGTTTGTTTTGTGTACTTGTGTTGTTCTCTTTCACTACATGGTTTGAAAACATTGTATCTATCTTTTAAGAAATTTCATGAAAAGTTAATAGTTTCAAACACATACACTCTTATTTTTCTACAAGAGTTTGCTTGAAATTTATTTCAAGATGTTTGGGTGCATATAATTTGTTCTATAGCAAGATCCATCACCTTTAGCAACTTGGAATACAAGAGGTGCCATTGGGGAGGACGGGTTTGATCACATTCTTCTTTTAGATATCCCTGCTCTAAGAATCTAGTATTATTCATTCACAAGTTTTTGATTTTTTTATAGTTTATATTTTAACAACATTTGTCATTTTCAAATGTGATTTGTGTAGTTTTATTGTAGTTTACTAAGTCAAGCGTGCCTCAAAATTTGCTAAATGCAAGTCAATTAATTATTATTTGTAATATGTTTGTATGTGATATTAGTTTTGTTTTCTATTGTATATGTGTTGATGTTGTTGGCATTCATAATTTGTTTTAGCATGCTTGTATGTTGTTTTCTGATGTCAATGCTATGTTAGATTAGGTGGAAAGGTATGAAACCATGGAGGTCCTTAGGAATAAGAAAAAGATGGACATACATTTTCAAATCGATATAGAAAATGAGCCATTTATAAAGATGAAAGAATCTTCCTTAGCAAGTGAAAGTGATTTAGTAGCAACTCTTTGAAATCAAGGAAAAATACGTATGGATTTGTGGTTAGATGGGAAGATACATCTACTAGATCCACAAACTTGTCAAGATCCTCAATTCCATAGGTTGTCTAGCTTTATAAAGATTTTTTGTAAGGGTGAAAATGGTTTGTTAGGATATTATCAAAGGTTCTGCTCATGGAGCAAGTAACCTTCACACCCAATGTCAATCTTTGTTTAATGAAAGAGACAAAAAGATTGCATTATTAGAGTCTTGGAATCAACATTTGGTATCATCTATGGAAGCTACAAGTGTTCAAATGGTTGCAAATGAAACATGGTATGCTAGCATAGAGAATAATAATTAAGAATCATAGGTGAAAGTTCAAACTTTTGATCTCAATTGGGAGAGAGCACTGCAACTTCAATTCATTTGCAGATGCAAAACGTATCTTTGAAAGATGAGATTGCGGAATCGGAAAACCCACTAGCATTCGTGAAAGATACTCCTATGGGTCCAAGACTTCGTAAGAGGAAATTGCATCCAATGAATGAAATATCCAAGAAAAATGGGTCATTGGAAGCATCGAGTGAGGGCTTGTAGGATTGTTTTAGAACTCATGTCTATCCATGATGAACACTCTGTTGCTATGGGTGAAGTTTTTACAAAGAAATGTTAGAGTCTACTATACAACATTCCAAATTCAAAAGAACATGATATTAGATAAAGTGGGATAAAGTTTCATTTTGGGTGGATTTCATTAAATTTGGAAAAGGTTTCCTTAAATTTGGGAAAATTTTCATTTACTGTGGGAAACTATATTAATCTAGAGAATTAGGCAAATATTGAAATCTTTGTTGATATTTGGAAATCCCAATGAATTATGAAAAACTTCATTGGTTGTGAAACCTTTCATTGGGTATAAGAATCACAATAAAGGTCTTGTGGAAGAGTTTGAAAATCATGTTATTGGTGGTGCTAAAAAACACCATGCAAACTGAGCCACTAGAAACAAAGTAATTGTTGGTGAAGACAAGTTTTGAAAATTGTCATATTATTAATAATATGCAATATGCATCGATAATATTGTGAAGCTAGTGGGAGAGAGGGAAGGAAGCTCACTTGCGGCTTTCTCACATACACAATGGGGGAATACACACAAAGGTGGAGGCTGAAAACTATTTTCCTCTTCTTAGTTGTGTAAGCCAAAAGAACTCTAGTACAAAGAAAACAGAAGAACCCTATATGTGGGTCTCAAACCAAACTCAACTAACTACGATGGCATACTAACTGAGCCACGAACTAGAGTAGATAAGGATAGCTGTCATCTAGCTATTATTCATGGGCGGTGTACCAACCGCATCTGCAGCTAACAAGTCAGTGACATAAATGCACAACGGTCACCCTGGCATATCAGGAGTGGAGCTCAATATCTCAACACTCCCCCTCGAGCTCAATCCTAATTCCTGCACACCAAGCAGGTCTCTGAACTTGCGCAGCTTCTCTGTGCCCAATGCCTTCATGAATATGTCAGCTACCTGATCCCTCGGGGGGGTCACTCATCATATGTAACCCTATCACGTGAGTTCAACAGAAGGATATTTTTTAGTTCTAAAATTTACAGAATTAAATATACATAAGGGACTATTTAAAATAGTTTTGGAAAAAATTTACAGATTTGTATAGAAAAGGGGTACATTTTATTAATGAAAAAATTTACAGATAAGGGATTTTAAATATAGGCCTTGAACGCACGTGATATAGAGGGTTTATACATAGTGACCCCCCCGAGCCTGATCCTCTGTGCTGACATAAACTAGATCAATAAGACCTAGTAAAACTTCTCCCGCACATAGTGATAATGCACCTCAATGTGCTTTGTTCTAGCATGATAGACAGGGTTATTTGCTAAGTGTATACTGCTCATGTTGTCACAATAAATGACAACTGGCCCATCTGTAGATTGATGCATATCATAGAGTAGGTTATACAACCAAGCTACCTCACATGCAGCCATTGCTGCACCCCTGTACTCAACCTCTGTGCTCGACAGGGCAACTATAGGCTATTTCTTGCTACTCCAAGTGACTGTAGCACTCCCAAAAGAGAACACATATCCATTGGTAGATCGTCTATCAGAAATACTACCAGCCCAATCAGCATCAGTGTATCCATGCAACTGTATCTGAACCCCAGCCTCATAAAATAGTCCATACTGCAATGTGGACTTCACATACCTGAGTATGCATCTAGCCGCATCCAAATGCGGTTTCGTTGGAGCCTGCATAAACTTACTTACTAGTCCAACAGCATAGCTCAAATCTAGCCTGGTAATAGTCATATAAATCAAACTTCCTACTATGCGTCTGTACATAGTAGGGTCTTCTAGAAGCTCACCGGCATCTGTGCTGAGCTTCACATTCTGCTCCAAAGGAACTGAAATAGGCTTACAGCCTGTCATCCCATATTTGGACAACATGTCCAATCCATACTGCCTCTGCAAGAGTTGTATCCCACTTGGCGATCTAATCACCTCAATGGCCAAGAAATAACGTAGCTCTCCCAAATCCTTCACCTCAAACTTCTGCTTCAATAGCATTTTCACATGAAGGATATCTTCATCACTATCACCTGTGATGATCAAATCATCAACATAAATGACAAGTAGCATAATACCTTTCTCTGTTTTTCTCACATAAAGTGAGAAATCTGCCTTAGAAATCTGAAAGCCAATAGTGACAAGATATTGTCCTATCTTGTCAGACCATGCTCTAGGTGCTTGCTTCAAGCCATACAAGGCTTTCTTCAACCTGCACTCAGGATGGACAGCATGAACATAACCTAGTGGCTACTCCATAAAGACCTCTTCTTGCAGATCACCATGCAAGAAGGCATTCTTTACATCCATCTGATGTAAAGACCATCCCTTTGATGCAGCCATAGCAATGACTGCTCTTACAGTTACCATCCTTGCAACCGGACTGAATGTTTCTTCATAATCAATGCCATATGTCTGTGCATACCCCTTGACTACTAATCTTGCCTTGTATCTGTTCACAGAACCATCTGCATTGTGCTTGACCTTATAAACCCACTTATAGCCAATTGCATTCTTGTCTTTAGGCAAAGGCACCAATTCCCATGTAGCATTTGCTTCCAAGGCATCCATTTCTTCATCCATGGCTTTCTCCCATTTTTCTTTTCCCATGGCTTGCTCAAAAGAAGTCAGTTCTGGTTCCTGTATCACTTTGACCATATAGGCATAGTGAATGGCTGTAAATCCATCATATTTTAGCCTATCCACAGGATATCTAGCTCTGGTAGACCTGCGCAAAATAGGCTCACTTCCAGGTGCTCTCAAAACATCCCTGGTCTTCCTTACTCTAGGTGTAACAATAGAAGGAATACCCAACTCATCATCAATGCTCTATTCTGAGCCACTGGATTCACCATCCACATAAGAGTGACCTTCATTCACATCAAACATGGGCTGATCTACCTTCTCTTTTCCTTTTTGTGATACCGGCATACCACTATCTGCATTGCTTTGCAGAGATTCTCCTAATCTCAATTTGCCTGTCCATGGCGAAGTATGTGAACCACTGCTAGAGGACACTGTAGGTCCACTAATATTTTGTGATTGCTGCTGTGAAATCTGTGCAGCATTACCATTTTGTGCATCTACATCAATCATCACATTTACTGGTTTATACCAGCTGCTCATCTCATAAAAAACAACATCTCTGCTCACTGTAAACTTACGAGTAGAAGGGTTATAGCATCTATACCCTTTCTGCTGCAGAGAATAACCAATAAAGGCACACTTCTCAGCTTTTGGATCCAACTTGGACCTCAACTCATCTGGCACATGGACATAGGCAATGCAACCCAAAATTTTCAAATGAGAAATATCTGGTTTCCTACCAGTATACATCTCCTCTGGTGTCATGCCATGTATTGCTACAGTGGGAGTCCTGTTCATTATGTAAGTTGTTGTAGCAACTGCTTCAATCCAATAATAATCTGGTAGATCTTTTTCATTTAGTATGGCCCGAGATACTTCTCCAATATGCCTTTTTTTCCTTTCTGCAAGTCCATTTTGCTGTGGGGTATGACTGCATGAATATTGCTGCTTTATGCCATGCTCCTGCAGGAACCTTGCAAACTCATTTGAGAGGTACTCTCCCCCTCCATCTAACCTTAGGCATTTTATTTGCAGGCCTGTTTCTTTTTCAGCCATAGCTTTAAAAGCTTTGAAGTGCCCAAACACTTCACTTTTCTTTTTCATAAAATACACCCAAACTTTTTTGCTATAGTCATCAATAAAAGTGACAAAATAATGACAGCCTCCAATAGATGCAGCTTTAGTAGTCCACACATCAGAGTGGATTAATTCCAATGGCTTCTTACTCTCTTGAACATGGCTAGGAAATGGTTTTCTTGCCTATTTTCCAAATTGATAGGCTTCACATACCTTATGCATTTCTGCAACCTTGAATTTAGGCAATCCTGTAACAATATTTTGGGCTTGCATTGATTTAAGTCACTGTACATTAACATGACCAATGCGTTTATGCCAGATATCAATATCTGTAACTACACCAGTCCCATGTGCAAAGATTGTTGAACTCAATTTAGGCATGTCCGCATCCAACGTAAACATCCTGCCCTTCTTCTTTCCTTTTGCTATCAAGCGATCGTTATTTTTCATATCCTCAACAAAGCATCCATGAGGATAAAATCTGACCTGCAAGCCCTACTCAACCATTTGACCAATAGAAACCAGGTTCTTGGTGATATTCGGGACATGAAATACATCAGACAGGTATTTCTTTTTCCCATCCTGCATAGACAAAGGAATTTTACCAATCTGCATAATAGGATGTGCAGTATCATCACCAGTCTCCACAAATCCTGGTTTTTCCATTTTTCTTGCATCCTGCATCCATTCTGCATGACCTGTCATGTGGTTTGATGCACCTGAGTCAACATACCACACATCATTTTGTTCTTCTGCACTTGTCGGGCACTTGTCACAGAATTGGTCATGTGCTGCACACCATAAATAGATGCTCATTTCTATCATCACCCTGTCTACTAGAAGATGCATAATTGCCTTGCTACAATTTTCCATTCATAATGTCATTCTGCTTTTTGTAGCAGTCTTTAGCCCTATGACCCATTTTACCACAATAGTAGCATTCAACATTGCTGTTTGCATTTTGACCTCTCTGCCATCCACCACTGCCTCTTTGGCTCCCCCTGCCTCTAGAGTTACCACGTCCTCCTCCATAGGACTGGTTTTCTTGAGTTTGCTACATATTTTGATTTCTACCATGGCCTCCAGATCAGCCTCCTCTACCTCTACCTCTACCTCTACCTCTACCTCTACCTCTTCCAGCATTTGAGTAGAAGATAGTTTCTTTTGAAGTTCCTCCTGAAGTAGATGCACCACCATTTCTCTGCTCTTGAGAAATTGGAAGAGCAAAGAGCTCCTCAAAATCAGGAAATTTTTCATGGATGGCAATGGATGTCTGGAACTGTGCATAATCCTTTCCTAGACCATTCAAGGTCACAGAAACCAAATCATCATCTTCCACTGGTGACCCAATGGAAGCAAGTGCATCTACAATTTTCTTCACCTTCATGTAGTAGTCATTGATGCTCATATTTTCTCTCTGCACATTGTGCAACTCCTGCTTGAGCTGCATTTTCCTGGCTTGCGTATTTGTGCTGTACATTTTTGCCAAAGTATCACATGCCTCCTTTGGCATACTTGCATCCTGAATATGCACAATCATAGAATCTGAAATACTGATACAGCCAATACATAACTTTTCTGGCTCTCTCATGCCATCCTTTCAATGCCTGCATTTCATGTTGATTGGGAACATTAGGAAGAACTGGTTCTTCTTCATTTCCTGTAATGAACTCCCAATAGCCTTTTCCCATAAGGAAATTCGTCATTCTAAACTTCCATGCTTGGAAATTGTTCTTGTCAAGCTTTTCAGTGACAATCTGTGAAAGAGAATCAGATGCCATTACAAAACACTGCAAAATATTCTGTCACTGCAAAAAACACAGCTTCTGCCTCACACGGGCAAATCTACAAAACTAACGAAAGGGGTATTTGACCACACAGTCACTTCCTAGTGATAATTTTGCATCAATAGGCAACAAGGATGACTCTGTAACTCCCAGTATCTCTGTGCACAGGCATACGATGCAATTTCTGCGGCAACTTTTCATCGACTTGTAGAGCAGTGGTCGCACAACAAAAATAGGGCCTTTTTCTGAGTGCCTGCGAAGAACTTCTGCCTTTTAAATGGGCCCCGAAATGGCCTCGAATCAGAAAAATAAAGTCACCAAGGGCTTTGCCATTCCCGCAGCATATATTGCCCTCTCACCACACCAGAAGGGCGTCTCAATCTGAGACAGTGCACTCTTGCACTTCCGGCTATGCTACCTGCAAAGATTTGCTCCCAAACTCGAAAAAGGAAAGCAACACTAGTCCTCTTACCAGGACACCGTGAACTTGGTTTGCTTTCTTGAGCTCCTTACCATGAACTAGGCTCTGATACCATGTGAAGATAGTGGGAGAGAGGGAAGGAAGCTCACTTGCAGCTTTCTCACATACACAATGGTGGAATACACACAAAGGTGGAGGCTGAAAACTATTTTCCTCTTCTTAATTGTGTAAGCCAAAAGAACTCTAGTACAAAGAAAATAGAAGAACCCTATATGTGGGTCTCAAACCAAACTCAACTAACTACGGTGGCATACTAACTGAGTCACGAACTAGAGTAGATAAGGATCGCTGTCATCCTTTCAACTGCATCTACAGCTAACAAGTCGGTGACATAAATGCACAATGGTTACCCTGGCATATCACGAGTGGAGATTGATATCTCAACAAATATTACAAAAATTGAGAAACATCACATGAGGGAACATACTGCACTAGAAGTTTGGGAGATCAAAAACAAGAAAAACACCACCATTTTCTATGTGCCGATACCAAGAAAACTCTTTGTGCTTTGATATATGGACTCTATGGAATCTTAATCTTCTTGGGTTGATTTATGGCTTTTTATGTTCGTGACCGGGCAGACCATCCCATCAATACACTCCCATACATGTGGATCCAGCCTGTTCTCTACATAATACTTGTTCCATCAGTCAACATATGCATCTACATCACTGAGGCCATTTCTCTTTACCGATGGCTCCCAATACTAAATCAATAATTTCTCTAGTTAGGAGATGCAGCATCCATCTCGACACTGGATATGGCAACCCCAAGCCATAGGGGTATACAAGGTTTGATGTCCTCACCAAGACGAAGTCACCTTGCGTAACATCCATTGTTGGTCTAAACTCTTCCATTGGCTTACCTTTTAGAGGCCCAAAATAGTGATCATTCCACTCCTCACTCCCAAAAATCATAGGTCTGTCACCTTACATTAAAAAATCAAAATTGGTGATTTTGGATTCCAGTTTGGTGATTTTGGATGCACCTTGTGCTACATCATAGGTCTGTCACCTTACATAAAAAATCAAAATTGCAATGGTTTTGCATGATCAACTAGCATTTCTTGCCCATCACATAGGTAGCCATCCACATAATCCTCGAAGTTGGAAACCCATGTAAGAAGAAATGGTTCTAGTGAAGATGATATATATTTTTTGAATGTATCCATCAAATGAGGGAAAGTGAACGTTTGTCCCACTTGTGAAATCTTAGAGAACCTGTTGAACATTGTATCAATGTCCTCATGTGTGTGCCCTACCATCAAGAAGACCGAATTGAACTGTGTTGAAAATGCCCCTTGCTACAAGAAGAGAAAGATATACAAACAAGTATATATTTTTGTACTCAAATCCACAATTATCTAGCCAGAGTTGCAAGTTTGCTAGTAACTTTTGGTATGGTGGCTCAACAGCAACACTTCCATTTGAAGAGGGTGGGTTTTTGCGTGTATGTCTGACAGCAACAAATTCACACATGTGTCTACATCCCTCGCAATGGAAGGTGTCATGGAATCCATGGTAGAGTTTGTATTACCATCTGATAAAGTCTCTAGATTTGCATTTGTGATCATGGCATCTATAGCTTCACACAAGCCAGGTCCCCTTGTGGAAAGCTATGCACCTTTAGAATTGTAATGGGAGTCCAAAGACTTTCTTGAGCATAGAGCATTCAAAAGGTGAACACTACTTCTCGAAATGTCATTAGTAGCAAGGTCTCCAAGGTCATTCATATCCGTGCTCTTGAGGTTGCACAAACAAATTGAGAGCAATCCAACTGTTAGGTTGGGATTAGATGATAGCAAACCATTGAGGGTGAAGTGTCCATAATGATCATGTCCATGCCCAATGAGTTATCATTCCAATGAGTGAAACATGTAATTGCCATGTAGAGTTATTGTCCTTGGACCTCACCTGAAGTCTTGGAATCGCCATCTTTCTTTGGTCCATCTTATCATGGACTATGCATACATATTTTTTTGGTCCCTCTTTCCTTGTTCCATCTTATCATGGACTATGCATACATATTTTTTTGCATCCATCTCAGAGTACCTATGCCATGCATAGTACAAGTTCTCGCAACTCTATTGCTATATCATATGCATCTTTCTCCTCCATTAGCAAATTGCCTATTGTGGTTGCCAATTAAGCCTTGATTTGATTGCACAAGCTACATTTAGAGAATTCATTTGTCTTAGCAAGGGCTACTTTTCCAATTCATATTTCCAAATCCTGCCAAATATGGATGCAGATAGGCTCTCATGACTATGTTGGTTAAGTGGAGTGTTGACCTCACACATGATATCTATCTTCTTATATACTTCATGTATCATCTAGTGGGTCTCTCTAGAACCATCCTGCATGGTTCTACTCTTGTGAGGCATATGCTCCATGCTATTATCCACAACGTGTTGAATGAGAGCCATACCCATACTTGTGTGCTCCATGCTCCTCCTCACAATCCATGTATTCCCATGCACATATCATTGCACTCCACTCTCAAGTTGCTCCCTGTATCGATAAATTGATGTCCTTGGCATTCCATGCATCTCATACCATGCTCTGTCGACACACATCCCGACCATTTGCCATAAAGTTGTAGCTTATCCACCCAGTGCACTCATGATGCCAAGCCATTGACAACACATCATAAATAAAGTCTATTCGAGACTCAAGGAGCTACCCCAAAAATTCTTCCTTACAATCATTAAAAAGTCTTCCTTAGCATTTTGGCGATGCAATCATTACCCAATAGATCGAATTCCATAGAGTCACCTTGGAAAGCATACAAGATCACACCTCCCTCATCTTTGTTTTGCTCTTATCCCACAAGATAATGTCTTTCTCTTTCCAAGATTCACGAATGTGTTTCCAATGAAGAAACTGGCATTGCCTCAACGTAAGGCTACTCTAGGCTCAAGCCTTGGTGCAACGTCTTGATTTACTAGCTCATATAAAGAATCACTAACATGTTTTAGAGAGGTCTTAGGCCACTTGACAATGCTCCAAAGTGCCTCACTGATAAGCATTGCATCCATAGTGGGAAATGACAAGAGCATGTCACTATTGATAGACTTCTCCACCATCATCGACACATTTTTTACCCCAATCTTCACACCACTATAGTAGCCATATGAATCAATTACATAGACTACACCAATTCTAACCACTTCATTCCCCACCATCATCATGACCTTGTCCCCACACTTGATAGCCATCACCTGCCATTATGATTACGGGAAGTAAATTTTAGAACTTGCTAAGCCACAGATTTGTTTCAACTCAAAGTCTTTTGTAAGACTTTTTTTTTTGTGAGGTTCTCAAAACCTCCTCACTTGATGAGACAGGCTACATATAAAAACCTTAGGTAAGGTCTTTCTATAAGGTTATGACCATCCAAAGCATATACTATGGGAATGATATGTTGCATGCATATCAAAATAGGTTTGATTGTTGTGTTTTCAAATTATCATGACCATCAAGGATGGTCACATTTGAATGACATAGCTCAGATACTATTTTTTGGCCGGTTGTACATAACACAGTGAAAATCGGGGTTTGTGCCGACTTTGACCATCTAGAGTATATTTTATGGGCACGATACTTTTTGCACAAATCAACATAGGTTGGATTGACATATGTGAAAAGTATCGTGTCCATAAGGCATGTGTGCATTTGAATAACACACCTCAAAGCGTGTTTTTTGGTGCTTGTGCATGACACTTGGTGGAGAATGGGGTTTGTGGTGAGTATGACCGTCCAAACCATATCCGATGGGCACGATACTCTGTACAAGCCTCAAAATAGGTTAAATTGACATGAGTACCTGGTATCATTCCCATCCGGTATGTGCACATTTAAATAACACACCTCAAATACTATTTTTTGATAGTTGCGCATAACACTTGGGTGAAAAATGGGGTTTGTGGTGCGTTTGACAATCCAAATCGTATCCAATGGGCACAATATTTTTTTTGCTCCTCAAAATAGGTTAGATTAACATGTGTGTAAAGCATCATGCCCATAGGGTATCAAAGAATTCAAATAATACACTTCATATACTATTTTTTGGCGGTTGTGTATAACACTTGGTAAAAAACAATGTTTATGGCATGTTTGACCATCCAAGGCATATCCAATGGACACAATATATTTCAAGTTCCTCAACATATCTTGTATTGATACATGTGCAAAGTATTGTGTCCATCGGGTATGAGCACATTAAATTTTTTTTTACGGCTGTGCATAACACCTGGTGAAAAATGGGGTTTGTGGCAACTTTGACCATCCAAAGTCTAATGGGCATGATACTTTGTACATATATCAACATATGTTGTATTGACACATGTGCAAAGTATCATATCCATCAGGTGTGTGCGTGTTTGAATGACATACCTCAGATCGTGTTTTTTTGCAGTTGTGTATGACTTTTGGTAAAGAATGGGGTTCGTGGTGGCAAAGTATGACCATCCAAAGCATATCGGATGGGAAATATAATTTGTATAGCCCTTGAAATAGGTTAAATTGACACAAGTTCATGGTATCGTGTCCATCTGGTATGTGCATATTTGAAAAACACACCTCAAATACAATTTTTTGGTGGTTGTGCATAACGCTTGAAGAAAATCTGGGTTTGTGCCGACTTTGACCATCTAATGCATATTTGATGAGCATGATACTTTGCATGCACCTCAACATAGGTTGTATTGATTTGTGTGAAAAGTATTGTGCCCATAGAGTATAAAAGCATTTGAAGAACACACCTCAGATAGTATTCTTTGTTAGTTGTGCATAACACTTGGTGAAAAATGGGGTTTGTGGTGCATTTGACAATCCAAATCATATACGATGGGCATGATATTTTTCATGCACCTCAAAATAGGTTAGATTAATACATGTATAAAACATCATGCCCATAGGGTATGAGAGAATTCAAATAATACACCTCAGATACTATTTTTTGGTGAATGTGCATAACACTTGGTGAAAAATGGTGCTTGTGGCGTGTTTGACCATCCAAATCATATTTGACCTCAGATACTTTTTTTTTACGATTGTGCATAACACTTGGTGAAAAACCATGTTTGTGGCAACTTTGACCATCCATAACATATTTGATGGGCACCATACTTTGCATAAATATCAACATAGGTTAGATTGATGCACATGCAAAGTATCATATCCACTATCGAGTATGTGCACGTTTGAATAACACACCTCAGAGCGTGTTTTTTGGTGGTTGTGGTGGATAACACTTGGTGAAAAATGGGGTTTTTGTGGTGACTTTGACCATCCAAAGCATATGAAATGGGCACAATATATTGTAGAGGACTCAACATAGGTCAAATTAACATGAGTGAATAGTATCATCCCATCAAGTATGTGTGCGTTTGAATAACACACCTCAATTACTATTTTTTAGCGATTATGCATAACATTTGATGGAAATTTTGTACATTGACAAGTCCAAAATTAATGAAATAAGTGTTTTATTGGGTCAAACTTGAACTTATTTGTTTTGTTAATATCCATCCTATTTGCAATTATGAGACTCTTACTTGCAAAAGGCACAACGTATTTTTGGATTAATGGAAAAAAATATAGATCTATTCGTGTGTTCATGGAACAGCTTGTCCTATTGCAACAAAGAAAAAATGGGATCAATACATTGCTAATAATAACATAAATCTCATGTGTTACGCTCATGGGTTCTCAATAGAGCCCATCATTTGAAGCCATTCAACAAGAATAAGATCTTACTTAGCATGAAGCCTTCCACGGATTTCTGTTGATGTTTTCATTATTATGTTTTGGTCTATGCAACACTTTGGTAGTGGACCTTGATTGGTCCCTAGATTAATGACCATTGAGTTGGAATTGCAATGTCATAAAGAAGAATACATTACTTCTTACCCGACAAATACTCTAAACGTTTCCTAATAAGGTTGCAGACAAAGATTAATGACCATTGAGTTGGAATTGCAATGTCATAAAGAAGAATACATTACTTCTTACCCGACAAATACTCTAAACGTTTCCTAATAAGGTTGCCTTTTGTTTGTTTTTTTAGTGCTTCAATGAAAAGAGACATATCCTCATCTTTAGTTGAATTAAGAAAAGAGGAGGATAAAAAGAAAAGGAGTTTCCTCTTTAGTTTCATGTAAAAGTTTGAAAAGCCATTATAATTTATTGAGTACATTTCAATGACTTACTTTCATACATCTCTATAACTGTGCTTTTCCAAGATCAGTAAGGAAGGTGAAATTCCCCTTGGGTATTCCTAGTTTTGGGATTTTCATGGGAAGGCAAAAATTGCTTGGGAATTCCTACTCTTGGGAATTTTTCACTTAGTTGCAAACGAATTTTCTTTGAAAATTGCACATTCATCAATCCCATCTGCCTTGAGAAGCTTGCAAAGTATCATTTCCATCGGATATGGTTTGCATAGTCGAAGTTGCCTTACACCACATCTTTCACCAAGTCTCATGCAAAACTATCAAAAGGCATGCTTTGACATGTTCTATTCAAATGTGTGCATATCCAATGGGTAGGCTACTTTGCACACACATCAATCCCATGGTTTCCATGGTCCAAGTTACACTAAAATATGTTTTTCACCAAGTGTTATACACAACCATAAAAAAACATGCTTTGAGGTGTGTTATTCAAATGCGCACATGTCTAGTAGGCACGATACTTTGCACACATGTCATTCCACCTATTTTGAGTCACATGAAAATTACTATGCCCATTAGATATGGTTTGGATGGTTAAAACCTATTTTTCACCAAGTCTCATGCACAACTGTCAAAAAACATGCTTTAAGGTATGTCATTCAGATGCACACATACCTGATGGACATAGTACTTTGTCCATGCATAAATACCACCTAAATTGAGGTGCATGAAAATTATTTTGCCCATTTAATATGATTTAAATGGTTGAAGTTTCCACAAATCCAAATTTTTGCCAAGTGCTATGCACAACCATCAAAAAATAAGTTCTAAGGTGTGTTCTTCGACCATGCACATACCCGATGGGCATGATACTTTGCATGCACGTCAATCTTACCTATATTGAGGCACTTTCAAAATTTAGTACCCATATAATATGCTTTGTATGGTTGACTTTGCCATAAACCCCGTTTTTCACCAGGTGTTATGCACAACCATCAAAAAACACGCTCTAAGGTATATTATTTGAACTCGCACATATTGATGGGTACAATACTTTGCATGCTCATCAATTGTGCCTATTTTGAGTCATGTTTAAATAATCATGTGCATCAAATACAATTTGGATGGTCAAAGACGCCACAAACTCTATTTTGTACCAAGTGTTATGCACAACCGTTAAAAAATAGTATCTGAGGTGTGTTATTCAAACACACACATACCCAATGGGCGTGATACTTGGCATGCACCACTCCCACCTATGTTGAGGCACGTTCAAAGTACCCTACCCCCATCAAATATTCTTTGCATGGTCGAAGTCCCCACAACTCGCATTTTTCACCAAGTGTTATGCATAACCGTCAAAAACTAGTATATTTGAGGTGTGTTATTTGAATACGCACATCCCCGGGAATGATACTTTGAACATGCATGAATACCATACATATTGAGGCACGTGTAAACTATCATGTGCATCAAATATGATTTGGATGGTCGAAGTTGGCGCAAACCCCATTTTTCACCAAGTGTTATGCACTACCATAAAAAAATAGCATTTGAGGTGTGCTATTTGAACTCACTCATACCCATTGGGCACAATGTCTTTCATGCATGTAAATACACCTATTTTTGGTTGCATAAAGTATGATTCTCATTGGATATGCTTTGACTAGTGGAAGTCACAATAAACCTTGTTTTCCACCAAGTGTTATGCACACCATTATAAAACACGCTTTGAGATGCTTTATTGATATGCATACATACCCGATGGGCATGATATTTTGCACGTACATAAATCCCACCTATGATGAGGCACATGCAAAGTATTGTGTCCATAATATATGCTTTAGATGATCAAAGTCACCACAAATCCCATTTTCCACCGTGTTATCCCCCCAACTGTCAAAAATACACTCTAAGGTGTGTTATTAGTATGCAAACATGTCCGATGATCATGATAATTTGCACACACATTAGTATCACTTACTCTAAGGCACTATTAAATTATCTTTCTCATCGGATGTGCAAAGTTGCCACATACCCTGTTTTTCACCGTCTTATACCCAATGACCAAAAAATTACGCTTTGAAGTGTGTCAGTCAAATGTGTACATACCCGATGGTCATGATACTTTGCACACACATGAATACCATCTTTTTTGGGAATATACAAAGTATTGTGCCCATCGGATGGTCGAAGTTTGCCACAAACCCTATTTTTCATCAAGTGTTATGCACAACCATAAAACAATAGTATCTAATGTGTGTTATTTGAACACACTCATACTCGATGGACAAAAAATTTTGCACATGTATCAATACAACCTATGATTAGTCTTGTACAAAGTATCTTGTGCATTGGATATTGTTTGGTTGGTGGAAGTCACCAATAAACCTCGTTTTCCACCAAATGTTATGCACATATGCTCTAAGGTGTGTTACTCGAATGTGCACATGCCCAATGGACATGATACTTTGCACATACATTAACATTGCATATGTTGAGGTGTGTGAAAAGTATCATTCCCATATGATATTCTTTGGATGGTTGAATTTGCCATAAACCCCATTTTTCACCAAGTCTTATGCACAACCATCAAAAAACACGCTCTAAGGTATGTTATTCAAAATTGCACATACCCAATGGGCATGTTACTTTGCACGTACATCAATCCCAACTACAATAAGGTGCATGCAGAGTATCATGCCCATATAATATTCTTTGGATGGTTGAAGTCACCATAAATGCCTTTTTTCACTATGTTATGCACAACCATCATCAAAAAATATGCTCTGAGGTGTGTTATTCAAATGCCCACACAATTGATGGGAATGATACTTTTCATGCATGTCAATACCACCTATGTTGAGTCAAGTTCTAAGTATCATGCCCATAGGATATGATTTGGACGGTCAAAGTTGCCACAAATCCTATTTTTTATCAAGTGTTATGCACACTCATAAGAAAACACGCTCTGAGGTGTGTTATTTGAAAGCTCACATTCCTGCTGGGCAAGATAATTTGATTACACATCAAATCTATCTCTATTCGAATGTGCACATGCATTATACTATGAATTTGAATCAATATCACCTGCATTGAGGCACGTGAGAAGTATCATGCCCATCGGATATGCTTTGGATGGTCGAAGTCATCACAAACCCCGTTTTTCACCAAGTGTGATGCACACCCATAAAAAGCATGCTATGAGGTGTGTTATTCAAAGGTACACATACCTAATAGGAACAATACTTTGCACATGTATACATATCACATATGTTGAGGCACGTGCAAAGTATCATGCCCATTGGATATGCTTTGGATGGCCGAAGTTGGCATAAACCTCATTTTTTAATCAAGTGTTATGCACAACGGTCAAAAAATATGCTTTGAAGTGTGTTAGTCAAACGTGTACATACCCGATGAGCAAGATACTTTGCACATGAATTGATACCACCTATTTTTAGGTGGGTACAAGTTATCATGCCCATTAGATATGCTTGGATGATCAAAGTCACCACAAACCCCATTTTGCTCCAAGTGTTATGCACAACTAGAAAAAAAGTATCTGAGGTGTATTCAAACACGTGTAAGAAAATAATACGTCTATGCTCAACAGATAATAGGATCTCATATGCAAGAGAGAAAAGCAGATAGTATGGAGAATCAAAACTTTGATTACTGTAAAACTGATACAATAGATGGCGCTGCCTCCCAGCCGTGCGCTCCTATGTGAGAAGCTTCGATGGCGTACTGGAAACAGTAGAGGACGAAGGGTGGATGCTAAGGAATCAGGGTTGCTGTAGCCAGTGATGAATATGGGCTTCATAGGCTTGCTCTTATATAGCCACCAGTCGTTGTCGGTAGACCCGATTGGGTGGCTGACCCAGTTCACCCAAAATGACCAACTGGGGGTTGGTCCTGAAATACGCCACCAACCACACGTTAGAACCGTGGCATAGAATAGAGCAATTGACCTATGGATGCTGTTCCACCCAGAGCCACATCCGAGATCTCCAGGGCTCCAAACGGGCCCCGCAGCTTGAGAGTGTACTACCTCGAGAAATGCTCCGTCTACCCTCAATGTGGTTAGTCATGGGATGCCTTCTCGCACTTGCATGTAGCCTATTTGGTAGTGTGCCAACTCTATCTGAAGCCGTCCAGCCATCAGGCCACACATGGCCCCCATCTGGTGTCCAAACCAAGACCTACTAGATAACTGAGCTACTCAAATGCCTTCTCCTCATATGGGGGGCTTACAAGTAGAGTTAGTTGGTTCCCGCATAGTTACACAAGAGTGGAGCATTGATATCTAACACCCCCCCTCAATGTCCACCCGCAAGCGAACTTACTTTTTCGGCCCAATGCCAAGTCGATGAAGATGCCTCTCCAGCAAGTCTCTTCCAAGAGCCTTCGTGAAGATGTCTGTAGCATTCTTTGTAGTCGGACAGTACACCAAGTCGACCTCTCCATCCATGATGAGCTTGCATACAAAGTGATATTGAATCTCAATGTGTTTTGTGTGAGCATGGAACACAGGGTTCTTGGCAATTGCCATGCAGCTCTGATTGTCACATGATAACTGCATAGGCTTGTTCTGCACTGCACCCATGTCCCCTAAAATCCTCCTCAACCACACTGCCTTACAAGAAGCAAAATATGCTGATTTGTACTCAGCCTCGGTAGAAGAAAGAGCAACTGTGGGTTGCTTCTTGCTGACCCATGACACAACTCCAGATCCAAGTGAGAAACAGTAACCTATCACTGATCTCCTACTGTCCATGTCTCATGCCCAATCCGAGTCACAGAAACCGGTCAAGATGTTGCCCTTGGTATAGGTGATGCCATAATCAAGTGTACCTTTGATGTATTTCAGCACCCGCATACCTGCCCTCCAATGGTTCTCTCAGGGCTTATTGGAAAACTTGCTTAGTACACCAGTCGCAAAGCTGATGTCCAGCTGCGTGTTGCACAAATAAATCAAAACTGCCCACAAGCCTTATGTACTCCGCTTCATCCACCACTGGTGATGAATCCTCATTTGACAGCTTCATGTCAACCTCTATAGGGGTACCAACGGTCTTGCACCCAACGGCCATGCCAAATGCCTTCAGTATCTCTCCAGCATACTTCAGCTGTGGAGATGAAGATTTGTTTTGGCTCTTGCCAAACCTCAATCCCCAAACAAAAATGCATCAGTTCGAGGTCTGTCATTTCAAACTCTCTTCCTAGCAACTGCTTTGTCTGCGAGATCTTCTCTTCATGGTTCCTTATTATGATAAGGTCATCCACATAAAGGACCATGATCATACACCTGCCTCCTTCTCTATAGATATACAAATTTGTATCAGATGGGATCCTCCTGAATGTTTTGTAGAAAGTAGGCATCAGTCCACTGGTACCACGCTCATGGGGGCTGTTTCAGCCCATAAAGTGCCTTCTTTACTTTACAGACTTTACCTTCTAAGCCGGGGATCACAAAACTTGGTGGTTGTTCCACGTATACCTCCTCCTTGAGATCTCCACTCAGAAAGGCAGATTTTACATCCATTTGAAACACGGGCCAACTTTCCTGTGCTGCTAAAGCCAAAACACTATGAATTATGGTTAGTCGAGAGCTATGGGAGCAGAAGTATCCTAATAATCAAAACCATGTACCTATGCGAATCCTTTTGCCATGAGCCGAGCCTTGTACTTATCTAATGTGCCATCGGATTTGTACTTGGTCTTATACACCCACTTGGTGCCGATTACCTTGTGTTTTGGTGGTCGATCCATATGGTTCCAAGTGTTGTTCTTCATTATGGAGCCATACTCTGACTGCATAGCCTCCATCCACCTATCATCACCTTATGCCTCTTCAAGACACTTGGGTTCTTAAGCACGGATCACCTCTATCATCAAAGCGTAGTTGACCAAGTGTTCCTATGCCCTTCTTTGCTCCTTCAATCTCTTGGACCGGTGGTGTTCAAATGGTTCCTCCTCAATGGCTGGAGGTTCTCTACCATCCAAAAGCTGCTTTACCCACTTCGGGAATGGCTGTTGCCATTGTGGTTCAGCAGGCTCTTCTTCCTCTTCTTTATCTTGAATCCTCCCAAGCACCATTGGGGGAGCTCGGTCTACTGTTGGTGGTTGTACTGGATGGATATCTTGGTCCTGGTTGTCTAGGAAGGAAGCATCCTCCTCCAATTGATGCGGCTGTTCTGAAAAGACCACATCGTGACTTACTATTATCTTCTTGGTAACATGGTTCTAGAGATGGTAACCCTTCGCCTCTTCACTGTAGCCCAAGAAAATACATTTCCGGCTCTTCGATTCCCATTTGGTCCTGTTAGCATCAGGGACATGCACAAAACAGTCACATCCAAAAGCTCTAAAATGTGCAGCTGAAGGTTTCTTACCAGAAAAGGCCTATAGTGAAGTCATCTCGTTCACAGCCTTCGTGTAGCTATGATTCAGAATGTAAACTGTCGTGTTACATACTTCAGCCTAGAAAGTATCTGGCAAATCTTTCCCTTTCATCATACTCCTGCCCATTTTACAGATGACGTGCATCTTGTGCTCTGCTACTCCATTTTGTTGTGGTGTATGTGGCGGGGGTTTCTGCCTCTTGATCCCGTGACTTTTGCAGTAACTTTTGAATTCACTTGATGTGAACTCACCTCCTCTGTCTAATCTCAACTTCTTCACCTTCCTCCCCGTTTCTTTCTCGACCAATACATGCCATTCTTTGAACTTACTAAAAGCCTCATCTTTAGTCTTCAGGAAGTATATCCATATCCTTCTACTGTAGTCGTCAATCAGCGTCATGAAGTAGTAGGAACCACCCAAAGCTTCTGTTTGCATCTTTTCATAGAGATTCATGTGAACGGGCTCTAGAGGAGCCTTTGCCCTACTGGCCTCTTTAGGAAAGGGCTGCCGATGCTGCTTGCCCATCATGCAAGCTTCACATACATCGGGTAGATCTGTAATTTCTGGTAGGTCTGCAATCATTCCATTTTTATGCATCTCCTTTAAAGAACTAAGGTTTAGATGACCAAACCTCTCATGCCACAGCTTAGTGTTGCTCACATCAGCTCGAGCACTGAAAGCTGAGAGTTTGTAGATGTTATTGCACCGTGTGCCTTTACCAATGACCTTCCCTTGAAGATCCAAAATCTGTGTGCCATTCTTATCGAATTGAACTTTGAGGTCCCGATCCGTGATCACAGAAACGGACAATAAGTTCCTCTTGATATCTGGCACATAAAGAACATCAGACAACTGTTTTACGACTCCATCTGACTTGAGAGCAATCGTACCTTTTCCTTTTGCTGGACATTTTGCATCATTGCCAACTGCTACCAGGATGTCATTCCCTACCAGATGTAGAGAGGTATACCAATCCTTCCAATTGGTCATGTGGCATGATGCACCACTATCAATAATCCAAGGTTCATCTGTAGGTACATGAACTGCCTCCATGCAAATCTCCTCAATTGCTACGAATAGCTCTACTGGTACTACCTTCGTGCTGTTGCTAGACTCTTTCTTTACTCTGTTCTTCTCATCTGCAATCTTCTTCTGGCACTCATTTTGCTTGTGCCCTGCCTTGTTGCAATAGAAGCACTTGATCTTCTTCTTTCTCTTTTTATCATCAGAAGAAGATGGGTTACCAGAGTCCTTACCCTTACCTTTCTTTGATCCAGCCCAGAAAGCCGAATCTTCAGTCCTCGTCTTTTGATGCATCTCCTCCTCTAGAAGCATTGCGTTGAAATCCTCAAAGTTGAGGGGCGGATTTCTATTCTACGTATTCAGTGCCGTAACAAGACCGTCATACTTTGGTGGGAGAATCTATATGCACCTTCGTGCTAGATTCTCGTTGGTGATGGTGATGCCAATTGCAGTCATTTGATCACACAGATTCTTCACCCTGGTGATGAACTTCCCTACCATTTCAGACTCAGACAATTTCTTGTTCGTGAGTTGAGTCTCTAGATTCTGAATCCGTGTCTGATTTGTGGTCTCGTACTGATTTTTCAAGACCGTCCATGCCTCCTCCGATGTGGTGACATGTTGAATTAATGCCATGACAAAATCACTTACACTGCAGACAATAGAACACAGTGCATCTGCATTTCTTCTTGTCCATGCGAGAATCTCATCTGCAGTTGGTACTATCTATTGTGCTACATTGGCCGGATTCGATCTCGGAACCGCGGCTTCATATCAGCCCCAGTAGCAGTATCCCAAAGCTCGTATGCACTTAGGATGGTCTTCATCTTGAACTTCCAGAGTGGATAGTTAGAGCTGTCCAACTTTCCACTTTTGCCAAACGGTGGGATTCACAGTCTTGCGGGCTGGGCCATCTCTCGCAAACTGAAACACACTACCAAATCTTCTTGCTAGAGCCCAAGCTCTGATACCATGTAAGAAAATAATACAACTTCTGTGCTCAACAGATAACAAGATCTCGTATGCAGGAGAGAAAAGCAGATAGTATGGAGAATCAAAACTTTGATTACTATAAAACTGATACAATAGATGGCGCTGCCTCCCAGCAGTGCGCTCCTGTGTGAGAAGTTTTGATGGCATGCTGGAAACAATAGAGGACGAAGGCTAGATGCTAAGGAATCAGGGTTGCTGTAGCCAGTGATGAATATGGGATTCATAGGCTTGCTCCTATATAGCCACCAGTCGACCCAATTGGGTGATCGACCTAGTCCGCCCAAAACGACCGACTGGGGGTCAGTCCCGAAATAGGCCACCAACCACACGTTAGAATCGTGGCACAGAATAGAGCAACTAACCTATGCTCGCCGTTCCACCCAGAGCCATTCGGGATCATCTGGGGCTCCAAATGGGCCCTGCAACTCGAGAGTGGGCTACCTCAGGAAATCCTCCGTCTACCATCAATGCGATCAGTCATGGGATGCCTTCCCACACTTGCATGTAGCCTAGTTGGTAGTGTGCCAAATATATCTGAAGTCATCCAGCCATCAGGCCATACATGGCCCCCATCTAGTGTCCAAACCATGACCTATCGGATAACCAAGCTACTCAAATGCCTTCTCCTCATATGGGGGGCTTACAAGTAGAGTTAGCTGGTTCCCACGTAGTTACACGAGAGTGGAGCATTGATATCTAACAATGTGCACATACCAAATGGGCACAATAATTTGAATGCATGTAGATTCCATCTACATTGATGTGCATGCAAAGTATTGTGTCCATCGATTATGCTTGGATGCTGCAAGTTGCCACCAATCCTATTTTTCACCAAGTGTTCTTCACAACTATTAAAAAAACGTATCTAAGGTGTGTTATTTGAACATGCATATACCCTATGGGTACGTTATTAAGCATGAACATGAATCCCACCTATGTGTAGGCACATGAAAAATATTGTGCCCATCAAATATGCTTTGGATGCTGGAAGTCACAACAAACCCCATTTTTCACCGTGTTATTTTTACAACCATCAAAAAATAGTATCTGAGGGGTGTTATTCAAAGTCACCAAGTGTTATTTACAAACATCAAAAACTAGTATCTGATGCATGTTATTTGAACGCGCTCATACCCAATGAGCACAATAATTTAGACACTTCAATCCTGCGTCTGATATGCTTTGGCTAGTGGAAGTCACCATAAATTCCAATTTTTCGCCAAGTGTTATGCACAACATTTGAAAACACGCTTTGAGGTGTGTCATTTGAATGCGTACATACCCAATGGGCATGATACTTTACATGTGGATAAATACCATCTACATTGCATTGAATTCAAAGTATTGTACCCATCAGATATGCTTTAGATAGTCAAAGTCACCACAAATCCCATTTTTCACTAGGTGTTATGCACAATTATAAAAAAACACGCTCTGAGGTGTTATTCGTATGTTTACATACCCAATGGACATGATACTTTGCACACACATCAACCCTAGCTACATTAAGGCATGTGCAAAGTATCGTGGCCATGAGACATGCTTTGAATGGTCAAAGTTTTCATATATCCATTTTTCACCAAGTGTTAAGCACACCCAATGGGCATGATACTTTGCACGTGCATCAAACCCACCTTTTTTGAGATTCATGAAAAGTAATGTGTGCATCATTTTGTACCAAGTGTTGTTCACAACCATCAAAAAGTAGTATCTGAGTTGTGTTATTCAAGCGCGAACATACCCGATGGGCATGATACTTTATATGCACGTCAATCCCACCTACATTGAGGCACATGAAAGATATCGTGTCCATAGAATATGCTTTGGATGGCCAAGGTCCTCGCAAATCCTATTTTTCACCAAGTGTTATGAACAACGGTAAAAAAATATGCTTTGATGTGTGTTATTCGTATGCACATATACCCAATGGGAATGATACTTTGCACACATGTCAATACCACCTACTCTGAGGCACGTGTAAAGTATCATACCCATCATATATACTTTGGATAGTCGAAGTCGCCACAAACCCTGTTTTTCACCAAGTGTTATGCACAATCGTTAAAAAATATGCTTTGAAGTGTGTTAGTCGAATGAGTAAATGCCCAATGGGAATTATTCGTTGTACACACATAATTCCAACCTAATATAAGGTGCATGAAAAGTTCCCCTCAGATGTGCTTTGGATGGTCGAACTTGCCATAAATGCCTTTTTTCATCAAGTGTTATGCACAACCATCGTAAAAAAACATGCTCTGAGGTGTGTTATTCAAACATGCACATACTTGATGGGCATGATAACTTTCACACATGTCAATTCCACCTATTTTGAGGCAGGTTCAAAGTATCATGCCCATCAGATATGCTTTGAATGGTCGAAGTCGCCATAAACATTGTTTCTCACCAAGTGTTATGCACACCATCCAAAACCACACTTTGAGGTGTGTTATTCAAACACACACATACTCGATGGACAAAAACCTTTCAAAGTGCATCAATTTATACTATGTTGAGGTTATCATACATGCTTTGGTTGGGGGATTCTATTTGGCGAGGTTTTTCCTAGCGAGTTTGTGAGTTTTTTTGCTCCTAAGAACATAAAGAAGTAATAGAAATCTTGTCAAACTTGCTAGGAAAAAAAATCGCCTAATAAAATCCCACCTAGTGGGTATAAAGAAGTTATATAAATGTTGCCAAATATAATCCCCCTTAAATGGTAAACATAAACAGCTAATAGAAAACTTGCAAACATAAACAAAAAAAATCCCTTAACTAGAAAACATAAACAACTAATAGAGAACTCACAAACTCACAGTAAAAAACTCTCCAAGTAGATCCCCTCTAAATGTATGTATGTCATTTAATATATTTCAAAGGGATACCACTCTAAATTGAATCTAATAGAGGCCAAAAGAGAGATGCATGTCACATCATTGATTCAATTGACAACTACAAAGTAGAAATTCAAAATATGAATGTTATGCCAAAAATAAATATCAAGGGAATCCGATGACTCCAACTTGATTGTAACATGGGCAACACAAATCCTGCTGCCACTTGAAATATGGGTCCGAAATTTATCTTGAATCTACATTGTTTTATGGCTAATGTAGACTCTAGGAGAAGTCAGCAACTAGAAGATCTCCATAGCAGTGAGCTAGGGTTGGTGAATTGCCATGCAATCCATGTTCTCTGTCCCAAGACACAAAGGTAAACAACATACATGTGCTTGCATGGAACAAATATTCCTTGAGATGCATGCTGGATATAGACTCTAGGAGAAGTCAACAACTGGAAGATCTCCATAGCAATGAGCTAAGGTTGGTGAATTGCCATGCAATCCATGTTCTGTCCCAAGACATGAAGGTAAACAACATACATGTGCTTGCATGGAACAAATATTCCTTGTGACGCATGCTGAATGAAGTCATTGCAAGTACATGATGGTTCACTACAAACATGCACTATATATGTATTTCCCATAGGATCAGATTCAAAGCTTTCAACCATGAACTCTTCATCTTCATCCACTTTGTGCATTATTCCTGGGGCCACATTAGCTGCAGCATGCAAAGAGCATTCAATGCGGTCTGCAGCTGTCTTTGAAATGCTTGTCCTATGCTTCATCTTGCGATGGCTAGAGTAGGAGTCACTTTTTTTGAGAGGTTTGTTATTTTAATTCTGATTACATCACTATAATACATAACAAAAAAAGGGATCTACGTTGGATCATAAACATGAGCTACCATTGTTGTCCAACCACGCACTCTACGAACATGGTCAAAATGTACCCAAGCCTTTTCAAGATCACTACTAGGTTGCATCCTATTGACAAGATCAAGACTCCCGAACCTCTACCCTTACAATACATTTTCATCACATAGCAAGGCTGGGACTCAACCAAAGACTAACCAGGAAATAGACACCCTTGGAAAAAATCATATCTAACATGTTCCTTCAAGTAAATGATACAATCTAATGAATCTTGTCATGGTAGCAATGTAACTAGTGCCTCATGAATCCATCTTCGAAACCTAACAACAATGATGGCATATCTTTTGGCTCATAATAATATATTTTTGCAAAGCATCGAGAGTGACAAAATGACTGTTCTTCATAGTGTAAACATTCAAGAGTACCATTCTTAGCACCAAGGTCTCCTATGTCTAGAAGATTTATGATTCGCCCTCTCCACTCTCGAGTATTTGGTCTATTGTGTCTTAGAAGGAAACCACATAATGGGTTTGTGCATTCAAATGAGCCACCACAATGACTGACCCTGATCTTAGCAATTTTTGACAAAGAATGAATAGAAGTGGGATGTGTTCTTGACCAGTTGTGTGGATCATATGCCTGTTGCATTCCATCCATTCTGGTCACATTTGCATCCACAGGAGGCAACTCAAAGACAATATTCCCATTATAATAAGACGGTAAATCATGTACTTGATGATGCTCATTAGCACGCTCTATAAATTTTGCAATAATGGACTTTGGTGCAAGCCGCATAACATTCTCTCTCAAGCTAGATTCTTCAACAAAGGAGGTGCCCATCCCTTTCACATCCACATGTTGCTTCGGAATTGCCAGTATAGTTGTATGGGAGAAATTCTGACAAGAGGACATGTCCTTCAAATCTTTTGGAGACGAAATATGGCTCCCAATCTCTCCTTCCATTGTACCAATGCTTCCATTAGCACCCACAGTCAAGATCTCCACAAATGTACTATAATCCACATCAAGGTCATACACCATAGTTCTATTAGTAAGAAGCAGAACTAGAACTCTTCTATCTTCTGTGCAATTTCATCCCTCTATAATCATTTGGAATAGGTGGAACCTGCCCTTTTTGCAAATTGAAGTTCTCGTAAATCCTCTCTTCTGAGATTCTACAATGACCAGAATGCACCTTCACCTGCAATATTTCTTCATGGTTTTTGGAGAAGAATGTCATTTACTTGGAAGCCATCTCTTACATGAGAGTGGAAAAAAATTTGCAGATGGAGAGAAAATCAAGAACATCAAATCTAGGAATGGAAGGAAGCTCGAGAGCACATGAAATGAGAATGAGAGTGTGTGGGAGGAAGTCTAAGAATGGAGGGAAAGTCCATAGCAGAAGAAATGGGAAGAAGAGTGTGTGGAGGGAAAGTAGGACTTTAGAAAAGTATTGGGCTTGGAATCATGCTCCATTAGATATAGATTTTAAAGGAAAGTAGAGCAATTATGTTGTGATTGTGAAGATAGTGGGAGAGAACGAAGGAGTCTCACTTGCAGCTTTCTCACATACACAATGGGGGAATACACACAAAGGTGGAGGCTAAAAATAGTTTTCCTCTTCTTAGTTGTGAAAGCCAAAAGAACTCTCGTACAAAGAAATAGAAGAACCCTATATGTGGGTCTCAAACCAAACTCAGCTAACTAAGGTGGCATACTAACTGAGCCACGAACTAGAGTACATAAGGATAGCTCTCATCCAGCTATTATTCATGGGCGGTGTACCAACCGCATCTGTAGCTAACAAGTCGGTGACATAAATGCACAACGGTCACCCTGGCATATCATGAGTGGAGCTCGATATCTCAACACTCCCCCTCGAGCTCAATCCCAATTCTTGCACACCAAGAAGGTCACTATGTGAAGATAGTGGGAGAGAGGGAAGGAGTCTCACTTGAGGCTTTCTCACAAGCACAATGGGGGAATACACACAAAGGTGGAGGCTAAAAACAGTTTTCCTCTTCTTAGTTGTGAAAGCCGAAAGAAATCTAGTACAAAGAAATAGAAGAACCCTATATGTGGGTCTCAAACCAAACTCAACTAACTAAGGTGGCATACTAAGTGAGCCATGAACTAGTGTAGATAAGGATAGCTATCATCCAGCTATTATTCGTGGGCGGTGTACCAACCGCATCTGTAGCTAACAAGTCAATGACATAAATGCACAACGGTCACCCTGGCATATCGCGAGTGGAGCTTGATATCTCAACACTCCCCCTCGAGCTCAATCCCAATTCCTGCACACCAAGCAGGTCTCTGAACTTGCGTAGCTTCTCTGCACCCAATGCCTTCGTGAATATGTCAGCTACCTGATCCTCTGTGCTGACATAAACTAGATCAATAAGACCTAGTAAAACCTTCTCCCGCACATAGTGATAATGCACCTCAATGTGCTTTGTTCTAGCATGATAGACTGGGTTATTTGCCAAGTGTATACTGCTCATGTTGTCACAATAAATGACAACTAGCCCATCTGTAGACTGATGCATATCATAGAGTAGCTTATGCAACCAAGCTACCTCACATGCAGCCATTGCTGCACCCCTGTACTCAGCCTCTGTGCTCGACAAGGCAACTGTAGGCTGTTTCTTGCTGCTCCAAGTGATTGCAGCACTCCCAAAAGAGAACACATATCCACTGGTAGATCGTCTATCAGAAATACTACCAGCCCAATCAGCATCAGTGTATCCATGCAACTATATCTGAACCCCAGCCTCATAAAATAGTCCATACTGCAATGTGGACTTCACATACCTAAGTATGCGTCTAGCCGCATCCAAATGCGGTTTCCTTGGAGCCTGCATAAACTGACTTACCAACCCAATAGCATAGCTCAAATCTGGCCTGGTAATAGTCATGTAAATCAAACTTCCTACTATGCGTCTGTACATAGTAGGGTCTTCCAAAAGCTCACCTACATTTGCACTCAGCTTCACATTCTGCTCCAAAGGAACTGAAATAGGCTTACAGCCTGTCATCCCATATTTGGACAGCATGTCCAGTCCATACTACCTCTGCAAGAGCTATATCCCACTTGGTGATCTAATCACCTCAATGCCCAAGAAATAATGCAGCTCTCCCAAATCCTTCATCTCAAACTTCTGCTTCAATAGCATTTTCACATGAAGGATGTCTTCATCACTATCACTGGTGATGATCAAATCATCAACATAAATGACAAGCAGCATAATACCTTTCTCTGTTTTTCTCACATAGAGTGAGAAATCTGCCTTGGAAATCTTAAAGCCAATAGTAACAAGATACTATCCTATCTTGTCACACCATGCTCTAGGTGCTTGCTTCAAGCCATACAAGGCTTTCTTCAACCTGCAAACAAACTCAGGATGAACAACATGCACATAACCTGGTGGCTGCTCCATATACACCTCTTCTTGCAAATCACCATGCAAGAAGGCATTCTTTACATCCATCTGATGTAAAGACCATCCCTTTGATGCAGCCATAGCAATGACTGCTCTTACAGTTGCCATCCTTGCAACTGGACTGAATGTTTCTTCATAATCAATGCCATATGTCTGTGCATACCCCTTGACAACTAATCTTGCCTTGTATCTGTTCACAGAACCATCTACATTGTGCTTCACCTTATAAACCCATTTACAGCCAATTGCATTCTTGTCTTTAGGCAAAGGCACCAATTCCCATGTTGCATTTGCATCCAAGGCATCCATTTCTTCATCCATGGCTTTCTCCCATTTTTCTTTTCCCATGGCTTGCTCAGAAGAAATGGGTTCTGGTTCCTGTATCACTTTGACCATATAGGCATAGTGAATGGCTGTAAATCCATCATATTTCAGCCTATCCACAGGATACCTAGCTCTGGTAGACCTACACAAAATAGGCTCACTTCCAGGTGCTCTCAAAACATCCCTGGTCTTCCTTACTCCAGGTGTAACAATAGAAGGAATACCCAACTCATCATCAATGCTCTGTTCTGAGACACTGGATTCACCATCCACATAAGAGTGACCTGCATTCACATCAAACATGGGCTGATCTACCTTCTCTTTTCCTTTTCGTGATACCTGTGTACCACTATCTGCATTGCTTTGAGGAGATTCTCCTGATCTCAATCTACGTGTCCATGGCAAGGTATGTGAACCACTGCTAGAGGACACTGCAAGTCCACTGATATTTTGTGATTACTGCTATGAATTCTATGCAACATTACCATTTTGTGCATCTACATCAATCATCACATTTACTGGCTTATACCAATTGCTCATCTCATCAAAAACAACATCTCTGCTCACTGTAAACTTACGAGTAGAAGGGTTATAGCATCTATACCCTTTCTGCTGCAGAGAATAACCAATAAAGACGCACTTCTCAGCCTTTGGATCCAACTTGGACCTCAATTCATCTGGCACATGAACATAGGCAATGCAACCAAAAATTTTCAAATGGGAAATATTTGGTTTCCTACCAGTATACATCCCCTCTGGCGTCATGCCATGTATTGCTGCAGTGGGAGTCCTGTTCATTATATAAACTATTGTAGCAACTGCTTCAGCCCAATAAAAATCTGGCAGGTCTTTTTCATCGAGCATGGCACGAGATACCTCTCCAATATGCCTGTTTTTCCTTTCTGCAAGTCCATTTTGCTGTGGAGTATGACTACATGAATATTGTTGCTTTGCGCCATGCTCCTACAAGAACCTTGCAAATTCATTTGAGAGGTACTCTCCCCCTCCATCTGACCTTAGGCATTTTATTTGCAAGCCTGTTTCTTTTTCAACCATAGCTTTAAAAACTTTGAAGTGCCCAAACACTTCACTTTTCTTTTTCATAAAATACACCCAAACTTTTCTGCTGTAGTCATCAATAAAGGTGACAAACTAATGACAGCCTCCAATAGATGCAGCTTTAGTAGTCCACACATCAGAGTGGATTAATTCCAATGGCTTCTTACTCTCTTGAACATGCTTAGGAAATGGTTTCCTTGCCTGTTTTCCAAATTGACAGGGTTCACACACCTTATGCATTTCTGCAACCTTGAATTTAGGTAGCCCTGCAATAATATTTTGGGCCTGCATTGATTTAAGTCACTATACATTAACATGACCAATGCGTTTATGCCAGATATCAATATCTGCAACTACACCGGTCCCATGTGCAAACATTGCTGCACTCAATTCAGGCATGTCCGCATCCAGTGTAAACATCCTGCCCTTCTTCTTTCCTTTTTCTATCAAGCAACCATTATTTTTCATATCCTCAACAAAGCATCCATGAGGATTGAATCTGACCTGGAAGCCCTGTTCAACCATTTGACCAACAGAAACCAGGTTCTTGGTGATGTTCGGGACATGAAATACATCAGACAAGTATTTCTTTTTCCCATCCTACATAGACAAAAGAATTTTGCCAATCTGCACAATAGGATGTGCAGTATCATCACCAGTCTCCACAAATCCTGGTTTTTCCATTTTCCTTGCATCCTACATCCATTCACCATGACCTGTCATGTGGTTTGATGGACCTGAGTCAACATACCACACGTCATTGCTTTCTTCTGCACTTGTCACAGAATTTGTCATATGATGTACCATAAACAAATGCTCATTTCTGTCATCACCCTGTCTACTAGAGGATGCATAATTGCCTTGCTGCAATTTTCCATTCATAATGTCATTCTGCTTTTTGTAGCAGTCTTCTTTAGCCATATGCCCCATTTTACTATAGTAGTAGCATTCAACATTGCTATTTGCATTTTGGCCTCTCTGCCATCCACCACGACCTCTTTGGCTCCCCTTCCCTCTAGAGTTACCATGTCCTCCTGCATAGGACTGGTTTTCTTGAGTTTGCTGCATATTCTGATTTCTACCACGGCCTCCAGATTGGCCTCCTCTACCTCTGCCTCTACCCCTTCCAGCATTTGAGTAGAAGACAGTTTCTTTTGAAGTTCCTCCTGAAGAAGATGCACCACCATTTCTCTACTCTTCAGAAAGTAGAAGAGCAATCAACTCCTCAAAATCAGGAAATTTTTCACGGATGGCAATGGATGTCCGGAACTGTGCATAATCCTTTCCTAAACCATTCAAGGTCACAGAAACTAAATCGTCATCATCCACTGGCGACCCAATGGAAGCAAGTGCATCTGCAATTTTCTTCACCTTCATGTGGTAGTCATTGATGCTCATATTTTCTCTCTACACATTGTGCAGCTCTTGCTTGAGCTGCATTTTCCTGGCCTGCGTATTTGTGGTGTACATTTTAGCCAAAGTATCCCACGCCACCTTTGGCATACTTGCATCCTGAATATGCACAATCATTGAATCTGAAATACTGATAGACAGCTAGTACATAACTTTTCTGGCTCTCTCATGCCATCCTTTAAATGCCTGCATTTCCTATTGATTGGGAACATTAGGAAGAACTGGTTCTTCTTCATTTCCTGTAATGAACTCCCAGTAGCCTTTTCCCATAAGGAAGTTCATCATTCTAAACTTCCATGCTTGGAAGTTGTTCTTGTCAAGCTTTTCAGTGACAATCTGTGAAAGAGAATCAGACACCATTACAGAACACTGTAAAATATTCTGTCACTGCAAAAAACACAGCTTCTGCCTCACAAGGGCAAATCTGCAAACCTGACGAAAGTGGTTTTTGACCACACAGTCACTTCCTAGTGACGATTTTGCATCAACAGGCAATAAGGATGATTCTGCAACTCCCAATATCTCTGCGCACAGGCATATGATGCAATTTCTACGGCAACTTTTCACCGACCTGCAGAACAGTGGTCGCACAGCAAAAACAGGGCCTTTTTTTGAGTGCCTGGAGAGAACTTCTGCCTCCAAAACGGGCCCCGAAATGACCTCCCACAGCATACAATGCCCTCTCGCCACACCGCGAAGGGCGTCTCAATCTGAGACAATGCACTCTTGCACTTCCGGTTGTGCTACTTGTAGAGATTTGCTCCCAAACTCGAAAAAGGAAAGCAACACTGGTCCTCTTACCAGGACACTGCGAACTTGGTTTGCTTTCTTGAGCTCCTTACCACGAACAAGGCTCTGATACCATGTGAAGATAGTGGGAGAGAGGGAAGGAGTCTCACTTGAGGCTTTTTCACAAGCACAATGGGGGAATACACACTAAGGTGGAGGCTGAAAACAGTTTTCCTCTTCTTAGTTGTGAAAGCCAAAAGAACTTTAGTACAAAGAAATAGAAGAACCCTATATGTGGGTCTCAAACCAAACTCAACTAACTAAGGTGGCATACTAACTGAGCCACGAACTAGTGTAGATAAGGATAGCTATCATCCAGCTATTATTCATGGGCAGTGTACCAACCGCATCTGTAGCTAACAAGTCGGTGACATAAATGCACAACGGTCACCCTAGCATATCGTGAGTGGAGCTCGATATCTCAACACTCTGAACTTGCACAGCTTCTCTATGCCCAATGCCTTCGTGAATATGTCAGCTACCTGATCCTCTGTGCTGACGTAAACTAGATCAATAAGACCTAGTAAAACCTTCTCCCACACATAGTGATAATGCACCTCAATGTGCTTTGTTCTAGCATGATAGATTGGGTTATTTGCCAAGTGTATACTACTAATGTTGTCACAATAAATGACAACTGGCCCATCTGTAGACTGATGCATATCATAAAGTAGCTTATGCAACCAAGCTACCTCACATGCAACCATTGCTGCACCCCTGTACTCAGCCTCTGTGCTTGACAAGGCAACTATAGGCTATTTCTTGCTGCTCCAAGTGACTGTAGCACTCCCAAAAGAGAACACATATCCATTGGTAGATCGTCTATCAGAAATACTACCAGCCCAATCAGCATCAGTGTATCCATGCAACTGTATCTGAACCACAGCCTCATAAAATAGTCCATACTGCAATGTGGACTTCACATACCTGAGTATGCATTAGCTGCATCCAAATACGGTTTCCTTGGAGCCTGCATAAACTGACTTACCAATCCAATAGCATAGCTCAAATCTGGCCTAATAATAGTTATATAAATCAAACTTCCTACTCTGCGTCTGTACATAGTAGGGTCTTCCAGAAGCTCACCTGCATTTGCGCTCAGCTTCACATTCTGCTCCAAAGGAACTGAAATAGCTTACAGCCTATCATCCCATATTTGGACAGCATGTCCAATCCATACTGCCTCTGCAAGAGCCGTATCCCACTTGATGATCTAATCAACTCAATGCCCAAGAAATAACGCAGCTCTCCCAAATCCTTGACTTGATGAAAAATGGGGTTATGGCAAAGTCAACCATACAAACCATATCATATGAGCATGATACTTGGCATGCGCCTCAACATACGTAAGATTGACATGCATGCAAAGTATCATCTCCGTCGGGTGTGTGCGCATTCAGATAACACAACTCAGAATATGTTGTTTAACGGTTGTGCATAACACTTGGTGAAAAATTGACTTTGTGACAACTTTGACCATTCAAATCATATAAAATGGCCATGATACTTTGTATGTAGCTCAATTTAGGTGGGATTGATGCATGTGCAAAGGATCGTGTCCATCAAGTATGTGTGCGTTTGAATGACACACATCAAAGTGTGTTTTTTGCTGGTTGCAAGTGAAAAATAGGGTTTAATGCAACTTTGACCATAAAAATCATATCCAATCAGCATGATATTTTTCATGTGACTCAACATAGGTGTAATGACATGCGTGCAAATCATCGTGCCTGTTGGACACGTGCACATTCAAATAACACACCTCAAAGCGTGTTTTTTTACAGTTGTGTATGACACTTGGTGAAGAAAACACTTCAGTACTAATTGGACCATGTAAACCATGAGATTGATGCATGTGCAAAGTATCATTTCCATAGGATATGTGCACGTTCAAATAACACACCTCAAAGCATGTCTTTTGACGATTGTGCATGAGACTTCATAGAGACCCTATAGAGACATGGTGTAATGCGAGTTTGACCATGCAAACCATATCCGATGGGCATAATACTTTGCAAGCCTCTCAAGGTAGATGGGATTGATGCATGTGCAAAGTATCATGCCCATGGGACATATGCACATTCAAAAAACAAACCTCTGAGCATGTTTTCTTTACGGTTGTACATGATACATGGTGAAAAACACAATTTAATGCAACTTCAGGCATGCAAACCATATTGGACAGACACTATACTTTGCATGCATCTTAATTTAGGTGGGTTTGATGTGTATGCAAAATATCATGGCTACTATCAGATATGTGTGTATTTGAATAATAAAACCCGGAGCATGTTTTTTAACCATTGTGCGCATGAGATTTTGTGAAAAACATGGTCTAATGCGATATCCGCCATGCAAACTATATTTGATGGTAATGATACTTTGCACGCAATTTAAGATAGCTCAGATTGATGCATGTACATATTATCGTGGCCATCAGATATGTGCACATTTGAATAGCACAACTCAAAGGGTGTGTTTTGGCTGTTGTGCATGAGACTTTGTGAAAAACATGGTCTAATGCGAGTTCAACTATGCAAACCAGATCCGATGGCAATACTACTTTGCACGTGCCTCAAGATAGGTGGGATTGATGTGAGTGCAAAGTATCATGGCCATTAAAATAAAAGAGTGACTATAATCCAAGTTTGCAAACGGATTTATTTATTCTTTTGTTTGGGAAATTTTTTTAAAAAAAGATGGCCAAAATTAGGGTTTAGCCCTAACCCTAAACCCATTCTTATAAAAGCCCACTCCACCCCCTCATTCTTGTTCTTCCACATCTACTAGCCTCCATCCTCTTCCCCATTCCAAGTCCTATGCAAGACCCTCCTCCCTCTCCATCGACCACCATCCTACTCCCATCCTCATCAGTGTGTTATTTCAAGCCCTTCTTGCAGCAATAACCTAGCCATCCACCCACCGTCCATTCGCCCTCAACAATCCTGTTACATCAAGAGAAAGACTTGGGAGAGTGTTGCAGATGACATCTACTCCTCCCTTTGAATTTCCATCAAATTTTTCCATTCGTCAAGTTTCCATCACCACCACCCCCCCTCCCTCTTCCCGCCCCCCTCCACCCCTCCTCTCCACCCCCCCCTCCACCCCCCCTCCCCCACCCTGTCCCCCCTTCTCCACCCCCCCTCCACCCCCCCCTCCATCCCCCCCTCCCTCCCCCCCCTTTCCCCTTAGTTAGTAAGGGCCTAAGGCCCTGACCTGCATAGCGCCGCTCGGTGGCGATGGTCTGCCATATCGACGGCGATGCTCACCAATCGGTGGCGATGCCTACTAATCGACGACATTTGCACCATGCCTTTCCCTGCCCTCTGCTCTGCCCGCTCCATGCCTCCAGCTCCCAGCTCCAACCTGTACCACGCCTCCAACTCCCCTCACCCTCCTCCCCCCTCTACACCCCTGACCGCCGCCCTTCACCCTCCTCCCCCCTCTACACCCCTGACCGCCCTTCACTCACCCAGAGCCCCCCTCCCCTCCAATTTTTTTTAAATTGTTAAAATGAAAAAAAAGTGCCCTATAACTAACCCTAGTTAGGTTAGGTTAAGTTTACTATAGTTAGGTTAGTTAGCTAGGTTAGGTTTAACTAACTTAAGTTCGTTATGTTAGGTTGCACTAGCTAAAGTTAGTTGGGTCTGACTGGCATTATGTTAGTTTAACTAAAATTAGTCAAACTAATACTAGGTTATGTTAACCAAGTTAGGTTCATTGACTACCATTAGGTTAGGGTAACTGCCAATCAGTGTAGCTGACCTAATTACTCTAACTAACAGTTAGAGTAATTGGATAGTTAGGGTAGTTGGCCAATTAGAATAACTAACCCTAATCTAGTTCCCTCAAATCCTAGGGCCATTCACACCACACCTTTGGCCAAAGGGGACCCCCCCCAAACCCCAAAAAAGCCCCACATCTTACACCTAATTCAACCCTTTGTAGCTCGCCCGTTTGGCGACCAAATTGAACACTGTTTGAACCATGGTTTCACACACGGAAACAAAATGCTACGAGGAATTTTACATCCCATTGCACACCATTTTGGAATCCCTAGCACTCGTTAATTCATGCCCCTATGTGGTCCCATTTTTGCACTAATTCACTCATTGCTTTCCACAATGACCTCAGATTGACGATCCGTCTACACTGGCACATTTCCCTACTCACATGGGATAATCCTAGGCACATTATTAACATGATGGTCCCTACTACATGAGCACATCTCTAACCCCCACCTACATCAACACCCGTAGTTTATGGCAGAAGCACCCGTTCCACCTTTCGCCAAATCTGCATGCAACTATGCTTTGACCAATGCCTCAAACAACCCTCTTCCCCAAATTCCCCCCCTGAAATTCAGCCAATTCCTTTGAATCCTCCATGACACCACATGGCAGAGCATAGTCGTGATGATGGTGACCCTGAGAACTCAAAGCGGATGGGAATAATTTCTTTAATCCTTGCAACAATTTTGGCTGCAATAATAACAATCATGGCATGCACCCCGTGGGCAAACTCAAGCTTCCCAAATACAATGGTCGGGGCAATCTAGTAAGGTTCCTATAGCATTTTGATGTCGCATGCTGAGCTGGAGGAGACTAATCCAATGAAACCTGTTGGAGGTGCAAATCTCTCATGGACAAAGGGGATAAGAAGAAGGAGAAAGGGTTGAATTATCCCACATACAAAGGTGTGTGGAAGATGAAGGGACATAAATAGTCCAAGTTGCCCCTCCTATCTTCAATTCCCCCAAGCTTGCCTTTTGTGGAGGTTGGAGGGCTGGCTAGGCAAGGGTGCCTTATGGCAGGGGTGGGGACCTGCCATACACACATGCCAGAGACTCCGTAGTGGCCATGAAGGTTGTGCACTTCCGTGAGGTGCTAGCGGTCTTGGCGGGGGGCACGCTAGGCACATGCTCTTGCATACTATTTTCTTACATGGTATCAGAGCCCGGGTCTGATCCCCGGCCACCTCTCTCCATGATCGATTGGAGGGGGGTGTTGGAGGTGCAAATCTCTCATGGACAAAGGGGATAAGAAGAAGGAGAAAGGGTTGAATTATCCCACATACAAAGGTGTGTGGAAGATGAAGGGACATAAATAGTCCAAGTTGCCCCTCCTATCTTCAATTCCCCCAAGCTTGCCTTTTGTGGAGGTTGGAGGGCTGGCTAGGCAAGGGTGCCTTATGGCAGGGGTGAGGACCTGCCATACACACATGCCAGAGACTCCGTAGTGGCCATGAAGGTTGTGCACTTCCGTGAGGTGCTAGCGGTCTTGGCGGGGGGCACGCTAGGCACATGCTCTTGCATACTATTTTCTTACAAAACCAAGTCGCATGATTCCCCATGGCCTTAATCGATGAAGCCTCAGAATGGTACCTAAACCTCCTAGTGGAAGAAAGAGCCATATGGGACCTACTGCAAATTGAATTCAAGAGGCGCATTCAAATGGAGAGACTACAAGATGATCTCGCTCTCCAACTAAGCAAGCTAGAACAAGGTCATCGAGAAGATGTACACGCGTACCTATGGACAAGATGAAATGCTTAATTGCCAAATGTGACCCATGCCCTGATGAGGCCTTGATGATAAGTACCTCACAGCCTGGTTCATTGGAGGCCTAAGGAAGAAAATCCACAAAGACATGAAAAAGATTAGCGGTTATGAAACATTCAGTGCTATTCATGCAGCATCCCATTAACATCGAGGATGGCATGACTAACTCTGACACTAGCACTGAATGATGGAAGAGCCAATGCATGAGATAAGCACTCTAAAAAGGGAAAATTCAAGTCCATTGCTAAAAAGTCTAATGAAGATCGCCTAGAGGCCATGATCATGAATCTAAGAGAAGAAATGATGAAGGCCATGGAACGAAAGCTTCACATGTCTCAGCCACCACCTTAGAATTATCCACAATGAGAAAATGTATAGTGCCCACACTGCATGGCCAATCATATAGCAAATGCATGCCCCATCCCAAGAGCTAGGATCAATGTACATGCAAATCCACTGCCCAAGGTTGTGGTGCCACATCTGCGTAGTCGGTGGGCATGATGAAAATAGTTGCATCTTCAACATGCACAACAACCCACCCCGACCTCAACAATACCAACTGGCACCCATCCCAGTGTACAGGAAACCCTGACACTTGCACAAGCACCCCTAGCTCTGAGGCTGAATGCTGTTCCCATTTGGACCCAATTCTTGTAATTACTTAGGAATCCAAATCCACGACCATATACAAGAGTGCCAAATCCAACTCCTCTGGTAGTTCCAATACAACAATGTCAAGCCGAGGAAGTGGATTCTCCATTCAAGTAGTGAAGCTGAGTACCCAGTGTACAATGTAGAAGGAGAAGAAGGTTTAATACCAGTCTATACGAATCAAGTTCAACCCAACATATATCGAGTGCCAATCAAGTACTACGGTTGTACCATTTTGTAGAGATTGTGGCATTGGCCATGCCTGTATGGATTGTCCCATGAAAAATAAGGTCCCACAATAAAATGAGGCTAAGCCTGATGTCCTAATCGGCATTATTGGGGTGGACCATCAAAGTCTAGGGTCGGCAAGCATATTATCACAACCTGTGAATGTAATTACAAGCCAGCAAAAAGAGGCCACCAAGGGCCGTAATATAAAAATTCAATCAAGAAGACCTCTTCAAAAGAAAGCACAAGTGTCTATCCCTCCAGCAAGTAATGAACATCCAAGCTCATCCACATCAGCTCCCAAGCCTCAAATATAAGAAGCTCCATATCCTAATGCAGAAGTGGAGAAGGCTCAATTTCAGGTACTTCAACAATCGGTGCAAAAGGAACAAGCTCAATTTGAGGCTAAAAAGCAAGCACAAGATCCAATCTCTGACTTGGCCCCACTAAGTATTGACATTCTACTTGAGCCTCTTTTCTAGCAACAAAATCCACAACATAAAGAACCACCCTACCAACTTGAAGGTGCCACACTCTCTAGCATTCTAAGTTGCCTGTGTCAATTCCCATTGGAATCCTCTTACAAAATTGTCCTAATCTTTGGGAGAGTTTCAAAGGATGGATTGAACTAGCAAATCCCCCTCCACCTATGGAAGACATAGAAGATATCCCTGTGCAAATGGGTGAGAGAGATGACATATGCAACATCATTGTGCCTTTGATCCATAAAGCATACGATGAAGTCCAAGCCATAGTGAATGGTGGAGCAGGTGTGAATGTCATAGTGGATGGTGGAGCATGTGTGAATGTCATATCCAAATATCTCTATGATGAATGAGGTCTCCCACCAATGCAAAAGACTAATTTTAACATATGCCTTGCAGATGATTCACTTGCAAAGCCCTTGGGAATAGTGAATGGATTGTCAACAAAAGTTGCAGGAGTCCACTTTTCTCTTCAATTCACAATCTTGGATCCCTCCAAGAAATCCTATCAAATATTATTGGGACGTCCTTGTTTCCATGCAGCATCAGTCCTCCATGATTGGGGAACTGATAGACTGACAATACAAAATCGCGATACTGTAGTAGCAGTAAGAGTCAATGTGGGGACAGAAGCAATAAAACCAATTGTGCCTAGAGTGTTGGATGAAACCTCTTTAACGACAATGATCTCAAGCAAATCAGCCCCCCTGTAATAGGATGCCATAGTGGGCGATACACAAGGATCCATGCATTGGTGACCATTGACAACTGCCATTCACTAGATCGCATCTTCTTAGAAATTGATGCTAAGGTCATGCAGGTAAATCCTCCACTCACACATGAAGAACCAATCAATCTAGAGGTGCCATTCTTTATGGTTGACCTTGACTGGACTGGTGAACTTGAACAAGCTATCCATGAAAATAAGGACTCATATTTTCCTTAGTTACTTGAAACAGAGGTTGAAAATGCTCAATTTGAAGGCCATGTCTTTGACAATGATTTAGCCATTCTCCATGCCCTAATGGCGGTCGAACTTCCCAAAGTTGAATAATAGCAGAAGATCCCACAAGAAAGATGGAGGATATCACCGCCGCAAAGCCAAGGCCCTGAACACTTCAATGAGTTTGAATGAGTCCAAACTAGGATCGTTAAGTTGTATCTTACCAAGCCAACTCCTGCAAAATCTAAGCCACCTCCTCTTGAATGGTCCCCTAATGGACTTAAACGAGTATGCATAGTAAATGAACCCTTACTTGGGAATACTTTGCCAGTGGAAAAGTTACCCCATAGTTCCCAATGTAAGAGTTTAAGCCACATGTGCAGATGAAGCTTGATAATGAGACTCTATAAAAAGAAAGTCCACAAGATCCTCACAAAATTGGTCAATGATACTCTGACACCTAGTACCCATAGCACAGGTTAGGCTAGTTCAACACCATTAGAGGCGGATCTTCAAGAAGTGCCAAAGTAATTCAAGAACTACACCAGTGGGAGTGTCCCCATAGCAATGCCAAGACCAGTAAGAGAATCTAATGTGCAAGACACCGATAACATTGGCGAGACTCCAATCTATGAGGGACCAGCCAAAACTCTCACAATAAACCTCACCCTTGAAGGGGAGGAAGAAAAATTGGTATTCATTGGGAAACAACTTACATAGGAAGATGAAACAAAGATCAAAGCACTCCTATAATGGAATACCGAAACTTCCTAGCATGGTCATACAAGGAAATGAATGGAATTTCACTAAAAGTGGTAGTACACATGATACCTATTAGGGAAGGTGACCACCCTAAGGTATGTGGACCTTATCAAACAATCCAAAATATAACACCATGGTTTATGAGACAAACTGAAAAAACTCTTAGATGCCGGATTCATCTATGATATAGAGCACACTGATGTGCCTAAACGTGACAAGAAGCTAAGAATATGAATGTTGCCACAATCAAGGATCACTATCCCCTACCCTTAACAAAAACAGTATTGCAAAAGGTGGCTGGATCATAGATATACAACTTCTTGGATGGCTTTAGTGGCCATAACCAAGTGTAAATTGCTCTTGTTGACCAATCAAAATTAGTGTTTGCTATTGAATGGGATATATTTGCCTATAGAGTCATGCCATTCGGACTTTGTAATGCTCCAGCCAAAGAGTCATGTTCATCGCTTTCAAGTCATTTCTAAATAAGTTCCTACAAGTGTTTTTGGATGATTTGTGTATCCACTCAAACAAAAGAGATCACTTAAAATGTCTTGAAGCAGTTCTAATCAAATGCAGGGAGTATGGCATCTCCCTAAATCCAACAAAATGCCAGTTCATGGTCACTCGTGGAATTGTTTTGGGAACCATAATTTCTCAACATGGCCCTTGCAACTAACATGGCTAAAGTCAAAATCATCATGGAATTGCCTCCTCCTATAAATTCCAAAGACGTACAGGTCTTTATGGGACATACCGGCTATTATAGAAGATTTAGCTTGTGGTATGCCATGATAGCCAAACCACTTTACAAATTATTAGTGGAATTCTTATGGACAGAAAATGCGACCAAGCCTTTGAGCTTTTAAACTGGCACCTAATCACAACACCCATCCTTATATCTCCCAATTGAGATATTGATTTTCATGTTCATACTGATGGCTCCAAGTATGCAATTGGGAGTGTGCTTTGCCAACCTGGTGAACATAAGAAACACTACCCGTTCTACTTTTCCAGTTGACAACTCAATGATGAGGAGATCAACTATACCACCACATAAAGAGAAGCCCTAGCAATGGTGTATAGTGTTAAGAAATTTCGACACTATCTATTGGCAAATGATTTTGTCTTCTACACCAACCATCAAGCATTGCTTTATCTTGTGAACCATCCGTGTACAATAGGAAGAATAACCAGATGTCTCCTCTTGCTTCACGAATTCAACTTCAAAATAGTGGTCCACAAATGTGCCCAACACTACATTGCCGATCACATGTCTCATGTCAAGTCGAGAGAAGAAGCCACTAGAATAGAAGATGACTTACTAGATGCCACACTATTTCTGATAGATGTTGTTTCAAATTGGTGTGTAGATATCATTGGGTTCTTAATGGTAGGAAGAACACCCCCTAAAATAAAAGCAATGGATGCCAGAAAACTAACTTTAAAAGCAGCACCCTATCAACTCATTGCAGGAAGACTATATAAGATGGGCGAGGACCAAGTTTTAAGAAGATGTGTAATGCCTCATGAGATCATGCCAATCCTTAGTGAAGTCCATGAGGCATTGCAGGAGAACACTTCCAAGGGGAAACGACAGCAAGAAAAGTCCTCCTCGTAGGCTATTGGTGGCCAACCCTTTAGGTAGATTCCTATGAATATGTCAAAAGCTATGATGTATGCCAACGAGCTACTAAACCACATTACAAGGACTTCAATCCCCTAACAATAGTTGTTGCACAAAACCAATTTGAAAAATGGGGGATTGATTATGTGGGTCTCATCCATCCAGCAGCAAAGAGCACACAAGCATGCTACATCATTGGGTGGTAATGTTTGTTGGTCAGTATGCCTTTTGTGCTTAAAAGCATGCACTAGAAAGGAAAAATTTTAGCACTTTTCAAGAGGTTCTTGCTTGTGACATATATCCACCAGTGATGTAAATTATGATTGGGCATTCTGCACGTGTCCCATGACACTCGTAAAGCTTGTAAGTTTTCATGATACCACTACTTCAATTGTAAATGTTGCTTCATCCCTTGCACGACGTCTCGCTTGTGTTCCACATAGGTCCTCCAGCTCTAATGAATCCTCTCCCTAGCAGATCCTGTGAGCTCAACTCAATCCTCTCCTTGGTAGGTTTTGAGCTCTAGCTCTCTTCTCTTTCCCCTCCCAGGTTCTCTACCTCGAGGTGTTGCTCATTGTGCACTACTTCTCTAGAGGCTGCTGTCGCCTTTTTCTCTCCCTTGCAAGTCCTGAGCTCATAGCTCAATCCTCTCCCTCGCAGGTTCTAAGCTCTACCTCCATTTACTTTCCCTCACAGGTCCTCTTTCTTAGTTTTTGCAGCTCTCACTCTCTTTTTTATTGCACGTCTCTGCCTCTTTAAGTGGGTGCTACAAGAATGTCTCGATCATCCACAGATCTGCAAGCCAAGAGATTCTATCATATTGTTGTTGCAGATTTTCAAGACGTTTATGTTCTTAGCATGGTTGGGAACAACCCGAGAAGGCTTAAAAATGAGGAACTACTGGTAAGAGAATGGCTCACTATGTTCAATAAGCCACATGAAAGTTAAAGGACTACAGGGTGAAGGCCGTCACAATTCCCCTATCTTTTATCCTCATACTATCGCACTACATTATTTGTGGATACATAGAGACATAGAACCACAAAAAATTTGGGTTTGGAAAAATAAAGACCACATCAAATTGAACATCCATACACGATGAAAAAATATGTAAACATGCCGATGTGCCACATATACATGTCGTGTCTCTCATGCTTGCATAGGATCTACCATACATTTGATCCCAAACATGGAAGTAAAACCAGGTATGCCATAGCTTTATAGAGGAAAAAAAAACACTACATCTGATGCACTAGGAAAACATGTGAGGATTCATACGTAAACTATCTCCACACCAAAAAGTCTTTGGCATCATCATCTCAATTGAAGTTGGTTGTCTCCTGCCCCCTAGAGCTTGAAATAACTCAACCTTTTTCAAAGCTGCTTGGTGCATAAATTGATGCACTTTGTCACTCAATCCTAGCACTGCAATGAACAAAAAGTAATTGTGCTTGCAAGGCATGTAGTGTCTTTTACTTGCCTCCCTCTATGTGAAGGCAAGGCATGTGCAACATGGAAATTTTGAAATCGACACAGAGTATGTCAGGCCCCTCAAGATTGAACCAGATGTACAAACATGAAACACATGTACCTCATTTGGAATTATAATATTCTCTCTAACAACCTCCCCTTTCTCCATAAGTGCCTTATCAATCCTTTCAATGAACTCTTTATTCGATTTACTTCTCCATGACACGATCTTACCGTCACATTGAAGACAAACATGGCAACATGGCTTGGTGTATGTGTTTTTTCCAAGTGAGACAAGGGTCCCATGTTACCGACTACATCATCTGCCTCAAACACAAGCCCTGCCTTCATGAGGTTCTCCCTCTCTTCCATAGTAATAGATGTCCTGCTTGCAACCTTCCAAACACCTAGGGCATTACCAAGAACACCTTGAATGGACATATCAACCTTCCAAGTGTGGGTCACATAAGTGTTGCAGAACCAAACAAACTGCTTTGTCACTCCATTAGAGTGTTGTCTTCTTCCCTTGAAGCATGGAGCTGGCACACCATGGCTAGCATTTCTTCCAAGTGCATTGATCATTGATCCACATCATCACCGAGTTTTATGCAGGTATCTGAAGCATGTGACAACATTATGTGGCTTAGTTCTCCTAATCTCCCAATTGGCATCAAGCATCTCTATCTCTTTACAAACCTCCTCCTTGGAAGGACTCACAAACTGAATTTGTCGTTTCTTTCAAGCCACTCTCCTTGTTGTGACTGTAAATGTATTTGGGTCGATGATTATCAATTGCATCTATCACATATGAACATGTGGAACTCCTCTTTCTTTGCACACTCATAGGATCTGTCATTGGTCTACTCATCTCGGTGGCGGAGTGTATCCCAACCTCCTCAAGCAATGTGTTTGTTAAAGCAATAAGCTTATTCATGTCCCCCTTACTAGATCCACTTCCATCTTCTAACAATGTGCTTTCGAAGGGTTTCCAAATTCGGTCCTATTCCCATATGTTTTCTAGACATGAAAGCATTGTAATGAGCACATTGACTCACACTCATTGCCAGGTCTGCTACACAAGCTTCATACAATGAGATATGTTTTGCATAGCCATGTGCTGCTCTCATGCTTGAGCGTTTGGTCTCTAAAGGATTTGTAGTTGGAACAAAAGCTGAATGCAAGAACATCCCCCCCCATTGGGAGACTCTAACATCCCCCCAAGAACATCCCCCCCCATTGGGAGACTCTAACATCCCCCCCCATTGGGAGACTCTAACATTGTGTTGCAAGAACATCCCCCCCCATTGGGAGACTCTAACATCCCGCCAAGTTAACCATGTCTATGGTGTTGGCAACTCGCTCTCTTTGACATGGGCTGGAGACCAATACAATGTCAATTGTATCTTGCACTGGTCTTTTGTTGTTGCTACCCTCCATGTCCGACACAACTTTATGCTCTTCATGAAACTGAAGCTTTATGCACCTTTTTGTATGCTCAAACATGCTCATCTCCTAGTGGAAACCACATGTCCTTTCTCTACCCTCCATCACATTCTGAGGGCCCCCATTGTACAGTGTGTGGACATCAAGCTGATTTGCACCTGCACCATCTGCCATGAAGCCCCAAAATTCAAGTGCTTCAAATCCACTCTTCTCCATCTGGTTGTTCAAAAGCTTCCATAATTGAACTTGTGCATTTGTGTCTTGTGTAACCTTAAATTCACAAATTTCTATTGTTTGAAGTTCTCTTATGAAGGGGTCATATACATGATCTCCCATTGACGACCATCCTTTTACTCGATGGACATGGTCAAAGTGAACCCATTGTGACTCAAGGCTTCCCCCTGGGTGCATGCCATTCCCTAGATCCATGCCAGAACCTGGACCAATGGTGGACATTTTAAAAATATGTGGTTGCACATCATCTTGCATTTGTTTGCGAAACAAAATGCTTTGCACATATGGGTACTTGCATCTCCATTTTAGATCCATTATTGAATCCAACTCTCCACCTCCTCCTCTAGCTTCACTTCTTGCACTCTGCACCACTCGTTGAAGCCTCCTCCTCTGTGCCATTGGTGTGATGATATCCAAAACCTCTTGAAATTGATCATCATCTGTTTTTCCACATCAACCCCATCCTTTGCAAGCAACATATCCATCGTCACTAACACCTCTATGTTTTTGCAAGAAGCATTTGCATTCATCCTGGCATGCATGGAAACAAGATCTTCCTGCATTTCCTTTGCATGGCTTGTGCCCTTCTCTACAGGATGGTCATGAAAACCAACATGTATTGCACACCTAGTTATCTTTTCTCTTTCATGTGGGAAGCAGTAATATATGGAAGCATTCATAAACACACTTTGGGATTGCCAAACAGTGCTTGCACAGAATTGACCCCAATACAGGATCAATTGAACCAGGCATAGGAGGTCTCCTAAGATTTCCCCTCCACTATGTATCATTCAATACTCCCATACATTCAAGATAAGGGCAATCAACATTAAATCACCTTAGGTATCTAGAACATGTACTCATTCTAACAACACCATGAAAAAAGTCTCGTGAGAAAGTGGAATATTTTGTCCAAACATGCCCATCTGCATTTTGTTCCATGCCAGACATTGGTGAACCATTGGAACATGGGGGAATCCCAAAGACAACGTATCTGTAACCTTTTCAATCTCACGTGCAAATGTGAGTGCAACATGCAATGAGCTATTCAAAGGCATCCTCTCCAATTAGGGAAACAACACTAGTCACATCTGTATTTTTGAAGTCAATATGAGTATCTTTCTTTCAAATAACCTCAACTCAAAAGTAGAAATGCTGTTGCCCATTGATTTGGAAGCCCTTTTGACCATCCTCCAAGTCCACTACTTCCTCATGTATGCATATAACTTCTGTGGAGTGAGAGGGTGCCCCAAAAGGTTATATAAATCAATGGTTGCCTTTACAAAAAACATGAAAACAAGCAGGACTAGTAATAAGGAACGAAGGACAAGAAATGCTACCAAGTATCGGAGGTCATATCACAATGAATAGATAGCTTGCTAGAGGAGGCGAGTTGTGAGAGTATATGTTTAAAGTCTCAAGGTACCAAGACAGCCAGCTATTCAAACTCTTGGAGGTGGCAACATAGAAGGAGACGTGACACATAGCAAGAGAGCACTGCATAGAAAAGCAAGGGCTGATTGTTGTAGAATGGTTCATGCTAAAACAATAGTGCAAACCAAATCAATAAATGACAATAATGCAAACCAAATCAAGTGACAAAGGACAAGAAAGGAAGAAAAAATTTACTCACAAGCTCATTATTGAAGGCTCAAAAGAAATGCAATTTTGCTAACCCTTGTAGGCTCAATGATAGTATAGAGGACTCTGTAATGTTTCTGTATTATATGAAAGTACCTCTCTCATATGACAACTTACCATGCAATTGCATGCTAGTTTCCTACCCAAACATAAAACATTCTATTCGAGATCAATTGAAGAACTAGATGCATTGAGACATCGGTCTCAAATTCCTCATTTATGGATATTCATATGGGATCCCAGTCCTTCATAATTTTTGTAGTCACAAATGTCTCCTCTATCAAAAGTTGACACTGATACAATGAACTTGGACATAACATTCTTTTGAAGGCAACCTTTAAACCAAAAATATCATCTCTTAATCCCCACACTTTAGTGTATGTGATAAGTCTGCATAAAGGAGTAGGGGGACACTCAAAGAAACTAAATATTCTTGTCCTTTGGATAATATCCTCTCCCCTAGCCAAGTACAATCTATGCTCTATCATGCTTTCATCTTGTGGAGGTGGAATCTCTGGATGGACAACATAAGGGACAACCTGCAAGAATGCCTCTTGTGGACCAAGCGAGGTATCCATATCATCTCTTAGATCTTCCTCACCTTCATGGCTGTGGCCTTCTTCTTGTGCAAATGGCTCCTCTAGAGCATGTATATGTTCTAGAGATAACTCTCTTCCCTTTCTTTGGTCGTTGCCTATTTGGTATGCTGCATAATATAAAATTTTTAGTTCTGGCCTTGTATGAATCCTTGACTTTGGATTTGGATGAGTAATGGAAGCCCAAGATAGAGCATACATTGTATCTCATCCACTTTAAACTATCCTCCAAGCCGCTCATCTACTATACTAACCACCTACCTCTCTTGATGTTTTCTCCACACATAGTCTACAAGAGACTCCTCAGCACTTGGAAAGAGACGCTTCACCAAAGGCCATTTCCAAATCTAAAACCTCAACTCTTTTCACTATTATTAACACAAAACAAAACCTAGCTTGCAAAACACAAATCTTTTCCAACAAACCTTCCTTTGCAAGGCACATCGTATTGCTCCACCTAATATTGTTGAGAAAGGATGGATACTGTTTTTGTAAACCTTAAATATTTTCTATTAAGAGCAGACATGTTTTGCACTATTTGGTATAAGCAACCCAACATGCTAGGCTCCATTGAGGGAGCACTCTCGTGTGATAAGGGTTGCAAATGTCTAATTTATAAGGGACTTTGAATATATCAAAAAGTTCCCAAACTAGGTGAAGTGTGCATGGTTCTTAAGATTTCCATAAAGCAATGTTTTCCCTAGAAAATGGTCTCATTCTAGGTGTTTGAATAGACCCGAGTTCAATTTGGGATTCTCAATTAGTGTTAGACTCTATGTTTATGTGTGATCAACCTTATGAGGCTCACATAAGGGTGGTTGAGAGTGAGCGATTGTCTGAGGTTCAGAAACTAGCTACCTTGCGGCATGCTTCTCCGAAGGCTCAAAACAATCCGTAGCAAGCACTACCAAATCATTTGCCCCAAATGGAAGCTCTACAAGCAATGAGAAATTACATCCTAATCTCTTGCCATGCAATAGTAGCACATACCATCCCTCCTCACGTACTCTAGCCCAATTGTAATGGGGAGTACATTGTGTGCCACTAGCCACAAGAACTAGAAGGAAAATCTTACATGGTGGCAAGAATCTAGTCTAGAACCATGATCAGAATCTATTGAGAGCCTTATGTGGTACTTGCTACTCCAGCTAATTGTAATCATCTACAACTACTGATAGTAGTGAATGAGAAGAAGTGCAAAATCCTCATGGATTGCCATGCTTGGACCACCAACCAAGGCCACGCTCCTAGGTCCCAGTTTACTCCTGCATGGAGCGGCCCATAGGATGGAAAATCCACATGGCCAACAGGATGGAAATAAGAAGAACCATAGCAAAACCACCAGACATACTATATATGAGGAGTCTCCTCTATGATTTTCTAGAAACTTACTCATACTATAATATGTGTTGGGTAACCTTGATTCAATAGTTTTTCTATGAAATATCCACTTTTCATAATGTACAGTGGTGAACCTTCAGTAGTAGAGAACAAATAATAAATAGAAGAGTAGTCTAAGATTTTGGGACTATAGAAACAATGGTAGCATTTTCAACCTTGCATTTCCATCTACTTGAGAATCAAATAGCCATGGATGGAGTCATGATTGATCCCCTACTCATCATTATGCTCTTCCTTCCAATAAGGGCTCCATATAGGTAGCAATGACGTCTCCAGGTTTCAGTGGTAGCACTTGGGCAACTCAAAGCTAAACAAATTGAGCTTGAAATGAGGTCAGAGACTCTAAATGATTGGCTGAGCAATGAAAATAGAAGCTATCATTGTCACGGGGATGTGAATTTTTGGACCATGACTAACTTTGGCTTAGGGGACTAGCGCAGAGGGAAAGCCACAATTCCTAGAAGTCCCTAAGAATGGGTTCAATCCCTAGGTGCACACACACTAGGTCTAAATTGCTAGGGTCAAGGCAAGGCTAAGAGGGTTCTAAATGTTGGTCCTAGGGAAAACTAATGTTTCATTGGTTGGAGAGGGTTAGAGCTTTAATGTTGGGGCAACCAATGTTGTCTCATTGGTTTTGGGGGTTAGACTTTAATGAGAAGCCATGTGGCAATTCGTCATGTAAGCCTACCCACCCTTCTTCTCACCCCAAGCCTTTGGTATGGATTTTTTATGTTTCTTTTGGGTTGCTTTCATTTTGCACGTATCCCAAGGTGATTGTATGGATTTGAGCTTTGTTTTGGCACCATTTCCAAGGCGGTTTTTGCTGGCACACTTTTTCAAGACTGGCTGTACGGTGGCAGTGTTGATTCCAATGTGTATGAAAGCTTTACTACATGTTGTACAGACACTCTAATCATTGTATGGATCTTCAAACACTACTGTATGGAATGGATTTTTTGTTGTACAATCCCTTTTTCCTATTGTATGGCTTGCTCATCTTCTCTCTCCTACCCATCGAGATTCTTCTGCTCTCTAATTCCAGCTCATCTCTATCTTCCTTTCCCTCTCCTAGCTACCAATTCCTCCTGTTGCCTCTTGCTTGCTGGACCTGCTACCCTTGAAGGTATTCTAGATTGAGTTGGAGCTCCTTGGAGTTGATTTGGAACCATCCGGAGCTAGAGTGAAGTCAGTTGAAGCTAGTTTGAGTTCTCTTGTCACTATCCCTTTCACTTTGATTGTAGTTGGTCATTTTGGAAGCTTGTTGTTGTTTCTCCTCTACTATTGGAAGTCCCCTCTTGGCCATTCAGGTTTTGAATTGACACCCAAATATAGGGGGTGTAACCAGATGGGTGTTAATGGGGCTGTGTGTAAATTTTCTTCCTGTATTGGGGTCATTTGTTGAGTTTGACATCTATGTTGATGCATTGTTGCCCTCAGAGCTTGGTCAGTGGATTGTGGGACTAATGGACCCTTAGAGCAAGTAGGATGTCTTGTGGAATGCTTGGACAACTCTATAGTTGGTCATAAACAATGGTGACTGCCTTAGCCTTGCCCTGGCAGTTGGGAACTAGTGTTTCCACTAGGATTGAATGCAAGTTGTAGCCAATGTTTGGCTTTGAAAAGTGATAGCTTGGAACACATTGCAAGGGTGATCCCTTGTTGTATGAATAATTTCCATTCCTAAAGAAATAAACAAATACCAAAAGAGGTGCTAAATGTTTGGGGCCAGTGTGGTGTCTTGTATTTAGTTTCATTGAGTAGGCGCACTTTGGCCTCCATCCAATTATTTCTCAAGTTGTTTCTAAGTGGTATTGTTAAAGATTAAGTGGCTAGACATGATGCAATATGACTGAATAATGAATATTCTAAGATAGTTATGGTCTACTGCCCTATAGGAAATGGAAGTCCAGTTACATTGGTTCCATTGGTAGGATGCATTGTCACCCTGAGAGGTTGGTTGGTGGATTGTGTGATTGCTAGACTCTTAGAGCAAGTTGGATGTCTTGTGGAATGCTTTGACATCTCTATAGTTGGTCATAAACAATGGTGCATGCCTTAGTCATGCCCTGGCAATTGGGAACTAGTGTGTGCACTAGGATTGAATGCACGTTGTAGCCAATGTTTGGCTTTGACAGAGTGGTAGCTTAGAACACATTGCAAGGGTGAGACCTTGTTGTATGAACAATTTCCATTCCTAAAGAAATAAACAAATACCAGAAGGGGCGACGCCAGGCGTTTGGGGCCCGTGTTGTGTCTTGTATTTAGTTTCATTGAGTAGGGGCACTCTAGGCTCCATCCAATTATTTCTCAAGTCGTTTCTAAGTGGTATTGTTAAAGATTAAGTGGCTAGACATGATGCAATATGCTTGAATAATGAATATGCTGAGATAGATACAGTCTACTCCCCTTTAGGAAATGGAAGGCCAGTTACATTGGTTCCATTGCTAGGATAGTCACCATCTTCCTATAGAGGTAAGTCCTAGTAGTGTTGGGTGAAGAAAGCCCCATTGAATTTTTGTTACAGCCATATAAACAGGAAGCATGTCACACCGTGAGAGGTCTTTGACTATCTCCAAGCAGGAAGAAGATAAGGATAGGGATAGGGATATGATAGAGAGTAGGACTTTTGGGGAATACTAGATGCAGCACAACACAAAAACATTTGGAGTAAGAGACTCTAGGACAATGTGTAGCCAGTAGAGAGACCCTTAAAATAAATTGTGCAACGAAGAAGGAAGCACAAGACCATAGGAAATGGTCTGATACCATTTTCAAAGGTGGATGAAGTTGAATCACAATGGATAGATGAGCACCATTAAAGCAAAACACTGCTTGAGAAGTTCCATGCATAAATTGTGTGTCTCTCCATGAAAAATCCAGTGCCCATAGAGAAACCCCCATAAGAGTGGCCAATAACATGTTCCAATATGCTAGGATTGGAAACCTGCTTAGCAGATGCCCTTTATGCTAGAGCCAGTGCCATGAACACATCAAGCTATCTTTTGAGAGCATCATATTCTATCCCAGTTGTAAGCCTGCTAGTTGCTCTGAAATTGGTGGTCTTTAGAACTAGCTCGAATGGCTCATGAAGACACTCATGGCATCCCAAGAGCATGCTAAATCAAGTTGCAGTGCCGTGGCCTTCATCTAACTCTCACAGACATATCTAGTTGCAATCTTGGAAGATGGCTTCACAAAAAATGTGGAAAGGAGCAAGAGAGACCATTAAAAAATGGCCATGGAGCATGAATTTTAACAAGGGACGAGAGAGCACATAATAGCTGGCAGCTTGGTTCAGCTTTGGGCAGCCAATACTTTCTTGACTGGTCATATAATGTAAAATTTTTAGTTTCAAACCTTTAAGTTTGAGCACACAAAACTCTAATGTGTAAGTTCATCTTCTTGGATTCTGCAAGTAAACTACATCAAAGAGGTGGTATACTCTTTCATGCAAAATGATGCTTTACATGGGCTATAGCTACACGAGTATGCATGCCCTAGCTAGGTTTCCATTCTCCCAACATGAGTGATAATTCAACATAGAGGGAGAGACCTGTCTCACGTTTACTCATACTAAAAGCTTCTTCAAGCATGCAACACAATCTATGAGAAGGTTAACCTAGCTTGTCAATCCACCGATGAGCAATGATATTAATTCAAGGGCTAGATAGCCCATGGTAGATGGTATGTCACTTGAACATGCTCTAGGCATTCCAAGAGCATGTCCAAGTGCCATGCCATATACTTATGAAAGTTGGACTAGCTAAGAGATCAAGCAAGAATTTAGACGTGCATGGGCTACCCTGCCGTAGCTATGAAAGATCCCACAACATTACAAAAGCAATCATTCAAATCCACTTGCTATCATTCCTAAATATACTATCAAGCACCACCATCCAATCCTAGTAGATGAAGTCATGCTAGGCCTAAAAATTTATTGGCAAAAGTTTGTTGTACTTGCATGCTCTTTTGCAGATACTCATGAATATCACTATATGAAAAGATCATAGGACCCAACAGCTAGACAACATTTTCTTCATCTAGTTGATACACATTCCATCTACTGCTAAGTGTCACTAGTGATATCAAAAACATTATGGAGCCCATATTTGCTATGGGATCATAAGTTTCATCATAATCCTTACCATATTGCAGTGCAAAACCTTTTGTAACTAGTCTAGATTTGTATCTTTTGATGCTTCCATCTAGATTGTACTTTACTTTGTAAACCCATTAGTTTGCAATGGCCTTCTTTCTTGGTGAAAGGTCACATATCTCCAAAGTGTTTTTTTTTGTAAAAAGCTTCCATTTTCTCATTCATAGCAGTTTGCCTAAGTGGCTTATCAATTGCATCTTCAAAGTACACATGCACTTCTATAGCCATGATGGTAGTCATGAGAGCATATTTAGTAAGTTGCTTTTCGTTTATGAGCATATGTCAATCTTGCTGGTGGCATGCTTTCTTTAGCAGACCATCTGAGTTGTTGCACCTCTTAGGGTGGATCAACTCGCTATTCTTGCTCTTCTTCATCAACCTTTTCTATAGGTGACTGAATAATTGATGTGCCAATCTCCTATGTGTTTAATGTTTTCCATTCCGATTCTTCATCAAATATGACATCTTTGGAGATTATGGTAGCACACTGGCCATGCATTCAACACACCAGTTTGCCAATTTTTTACAATGTACCCACATGGTGGTGAATGGTGGGAGTTGCTATTGGTGCACTAGATGGTCTAGGTGTAGAACTATCGATATACTCCCATTTGTCTTGAAGTACAAGAATGATTTCCATTCAATATTTCCATGTGTCGTAGTTGGATTTGTCTAATTGTTGGTGCTTAGGCCAATAGACCACAAGAGAAAGTGTGGTTTAACAAGCAATACCAAGACTTGCCACATTATCTGGGACGAGCAGTGGTGTGGCTTAGTTTTTTGAATCGCAACAAGCACCGATAGAAGTAGGAGATAAGAGGATGATGTAGGCCAGTTGACCAATGATGAGTAGTGGTGTAGCAAGCCGAGTACACATCCTTTTAGAAGGTGTTTTTCCTTATTCTAGAAAAGGCTATGAATGGGGAGAAGGTCAGACATAAGAACAGTCTCCCTCTCACCTGAGCTTGCTAGGTTAGGAAACTTAATTCCGAGTGTTCACTGCAAGCCAAGGCAACTTGGTTGTACAAATAGATTGCATCAATATGACTAGATTCCTTTCTTGTTTTTTCAATGAAGTGTTGTCCACTTGGTGTATTGATAATTCCTATGTTTTTAACTTGATTATCCCATCACCATATGGTTTCCCCTTCAACAATTATCCCAAAAATTTGTGTGTATAATGTTTGCCACTGTTTCATCACCTCAAGCACACTACACTTAGAGGATTGCAAGAGTAAGCATCTTCACTTGAGAATTGCACATGGTTGGATTATTTCCAAGCACCAAAAATCTTAAAGTTAGACTGTCGAGAGCGATCAAAAAAGAGCGTCAACATTTTGGTGATCCTACTGGGGAAGGGTCAATTTAGTTGTGAGTTGAGGAGTTGTTAGCTGGGAAATCTAGAGGAGTGAGGAAGAATTGGGAGGTTGTTGAAAGGTTCATGTTGTCCAATCAAGAATTGAAACAATTTCTAGGTATTGTGAGCTATTACAAGAAATTCCTCCGAGTAACCCCAGACAAGTGGCATAGTCTAGTGGTGTGCTTGAAGACCTATGTGTGAAATACAAAATTATTCAGATAGCTACCCAGATCCTTTTTGCCTTTGCCAATGGCTCACATGTGATAAAAAAGAATATGAGGATACATGACTAGGCACAAATATTTCTTGAGCCAAAGGAATTGGCTGCATCCTACCATGAGAGCTAGTGTAGTCTTAGAACTAAAATTCAATGCCCGAAGGAGATTCACAAAAGCATGCCTACCCATACAACACAAGGAGAGAGACTCAGCCATGCTACCCTAGGGGTGGAAGTTGATTAGTATGTATAGTCAAAAGGACACAATGCTAGTCTTGGGGTGAGGCATCCTAGAAGATTGGTAGATGGTCTATCATTGTAGGTGTAGTCTCATCATTCTTCCACAAAAAGCTTTGATTTCCAACTGTTGGCAATTTTCTCTCTTGCACACCAAAATGAGCATGAGGACCACACTAGGGATCAAAGAAAAAGACTTTGTTAATGCTCAACTAGTATTCTAGAAGAATCATATCAAGAAAGATACAAACTAAGAAGGCCAGACACAACAAATGGCCAAAGAATCAATAAGTAAGAAGAGCTACATGCTTTTGATTGAGAAAGGTGCCACTGAATACCTAAAGAGGCCAATGTGGAGTAGCTAAGTCAATTTTCTTGAGTTCCTATCACCATGGATAGAATTTCTACTTAGCCTATAAATGCACAACCTACACCTCTAAGGCTTGAAGATAGCACAATGGACCAATTGTGGGATCGTCGATAGCAACCTCCTACACATGAAGTCAAATATGATAGATGGAGAACTAGTAACTCAATTCTTTTGAGTAGAAGACCTGCTCACCTTGGGTATTGAGCGAGTAGAGTGGAAGTGCCTCTGGAATGAACAAAGAAGTCCAAGTCTAGCTCCAACATCAAGGTGAAATTGCAGAACTTCAAAGGCATTGGTGATGAAAACTATGTAGTCATCTTCAAAGTTTCTTGTGAGTTTGCCATATTAATGTTGCCATGAGAGATGAAGAATACATGTATTTTTTCCCATGTACCTTAATAAAAAATGTTCAAAGGTAGTTCAACCAGTTTTGAATTGGGTATTTCCCTGACTACTATATGATGTTAGAAGCATTCTTGTAGAGATTGAGATAGGAGATTAATGAAGAAGACTAGCGGATGCAATTGATGCCCAAGTGATTACCAGGTCAAAAGGTTAAGTTGCAATTTCTATAAATATGGGTTCCTTAGATAAAGATATTAATTGAAAATCTCAAAGGAGATTGATATTGCTAAACTTCCATGGATCTGAAGGGAAAAACACTTGTAGTGGAGATGCCTAGTGAGAAATCTTAGTCAGCTATTACCAAGAAAGGCAGATCTTCAAGATCCAAGGCAAGTGGATTTTAAAAAATCACTTTGCTAGATTCTAGTGCAAAGCTAGATCAAGTATGGGAAATATTTGAGAACATGCAAATCAATTTAACATTCACTAAGTTGATGCAGATACTCTGTATTGTCAAAACTTCTTTGCTCAATAAATTAAAGAATCCTATGAGTCGCCAAAATAGGTGGTCTATTTAGTCACTATGCTTGTCATTCACACTACAATAGTTGATGAAGAGGTTCCAGTGATCATCACCATATCACCATCAAAGTCAAGAAGCAGACTATGCTAGGTATTATAGTAGATGGTGGTTCAAGAGTAAACATTATTTCTGAAGAATTTTCTAAGAGGTTGAAGTTTAAGTCCTTCAAACCATCACCCTTCTGAGTACATATGGTGATCAAGAGCTAGTTGACCCAAAAGGAATGCTACAGGATGTTGTCATCTCTCTAGGTGCTATTTATTATATAGTCAATTTTATTGTAATTGCCATGGAGCAACATGGCTATCTGGTATAACCTTGGCTTAAAAGTGCAAAAGTGTTCATGGATAGGGTTCATAAGAAATGATCAAAAAAGGAGATAACCAAGATGTATGCATTCTTATAAATCCTCAAAAGACTTCAAGAAGTTGTTAGCAAAATATGAAGAGGGGAGAGGAGAAGAGTGGAGATGAGGATAGAAGGCACAGCTAGATAGCACACCACAAATGACTAATTGTACACTAGATTTAGTTGAAATGGTAGAACATATACAAACCCTTTTACGGTTAGGGTTAGGGTTAGAGAATCTAACCCTTTCCTTTTATGGTTAGGGTTAGGGAATCTAACCTTTTCCTTTATAGCACTCTATTGGGTTAGTGCTATGCACATATGATCACATGATGTTGAGCTTGGTTTCTCAACATCTTCCCTCAAGATCAACATCATGAAGTAAGCATTCCCTCAAGATGATGATTCTAGGGAATCCAAGAAGGACTGAGCATTACATTCCATCACACCCCTTTAATGGGAATGTCCTTCCTCTATGTCAAACTAAGAGCTTGTTGGTGCTTCTTGAAAAGCTCTTTACCAAGTGGTTTGGTAAAGATGTCTGCAACATTCTCTTTGCTATCACAATGCTACAATGTGATGTCACCAAGTAACACTCTTTTTCTGATGAAGTCCTCTCTGACATCAATGTGCTTTGTCTTGGAGTGATATACTAGATTCTTGGCCAATGCTTGGCCCTATTGATTATCACAGTAGAGTATTGTTGGCTTTGATTCATCAAAGTAATATTTTTCTAACAATAGTCTTCTGAGCCGTATAGCCTCACATGCACCTATAGTGAGTGCCCTATATTATGTTTCAGTTGAAGACAAAGAAACAGTTGGCTATTTATTTGACAGCCATGATATTGCACCTTGACCAAGGAAAAATGCATATCCCTATGTTGTTCTCCTGGTCTCATGATCTCTTTCGGCATAGCCACTATCACAGTATCCATGCAATTTTGGATGACTTCCTTTGTATTCTATTCTAAACTATCTTGTAACTCTTATGTATCTCAAGACTCTTTTGGCTGCATTCAAGTGAGACTATTTTGGATTTGCCATAAACTGTGCTAGTGAGCTTACTGCATAACAGATATCTAGCCATGTGATAGCTAGATATATAAGAGATCCGATGAGCTGGTGATAGTACCTGTCGTTGATTGTAGGCTTTTCTTAATCTTTTTCAAACTCTGTTCCATGGGGGCGGCTGCAATCTTGCAATTTGCCATATGAAACGTCTTCAGGAGACGATCAACATATTTCAGCTGACTCATAAAGGTGATGTATGAATCTCTCCAGAATTCAATTCCAAGACAAGAGTGCATAAGTCCAAGATCTTTCATGTCAAAATGTACAGTATTTTTTCAACCTTTTGATGAAACTATCATTGCTTCCAGTCACAATCAGATCATCTACATACAAAAGTGCTATAGTGATGTCTTCCCCTTGAACTTTGTAGTAGAGAGTATGATCTGCATTAGACTTTATGTATCCCAGATTAGCAAAATACTTGTCGATTCTATTGTACCGACTTTTGTGTGCTTGCTTTAAGCTGTAGAGACTTTTCTTGACATGGTAGACCTAATTCTCTATTCCTAGTTCAACATAACGTGTTGCTGGTTATCATGATTTGAAAAGTTGAGCAATAGCTGTTGGAATACTGAAAGGAAAGAGTAGAGTTGACACAAAATCAGAATACTTGCTTATCAAATGAAGAAGAAAGAGGTCCTTAAGTAGGCACCTCATACAAGGTCACTGACATCACTGATGACCTCAACGCTCCACAATCATCTCCTCAATCTGCTCCTAGATTCACTCAATCATCCTATGTGGCTTTTCCACCACCTAACTGTGCTTGTGGGCACCTAACTGTGCCTCTAGCACTCACACATAGAAACATAAGGTGTGCCTGAGGCATACACCTTGAGATATCCCAACAAACCCCCCCTCAAGGAAATGCCTCAGGCTATGTCAAGGATACATCTAGTCTCATAGTTTCTTATGCCATCTCATGGTGGTCAAGGATAAATCTATGGCTAGGTTCTCATGCTAGCAAGGGTTCCCTTGGGTGTAAGGTAAACAGAAAGGGATACAAACAGACCTTCCAATGGTTATCTCCCCTGCATGTACATGCACACAATGTTTGCAGGAGGTACCATGGAACAAAACATACACATGGCCTACATCATAAGGTGACCAGAGGTGTTTACAAAACACACAAAACACAATAATTTATTTTCATTCATTTTGGAGGACTATCCAGGCTGAGTACCTTGACATAAAAAGAGAGATCTGGAGCATACATAGAGATGAGTTTAAAATGCATAATCTTCAAAGGATGCCTCATCTTGTGGAGGCTCATTCACTGTAAGTAGATTTGCATTTTCTGTCTTTGCTTTGGCTTTGCAAAACTTCTCACTATGGTTGTTTTTGCCACAGTGCTTGCATGGATTAACTTTGAAGCAGTCCTTTGAAAGGTGATTTGTCTTTCCACAGTGATTGCAAGGAGTATACTTGCCCTTCTGAAATTTCATAACATAAGCAGTGTCATTGCCTTTCCTTAGCTCCATATGTCTTTCTTCTTCTTGGAGAGCTGAGATAATGCCTTCAAGGTTAGGATTGGGAAGATTCTTCAAAGTGCTAACAATGTGATCAAAACTTTCAGGCATACTCTTAAGTAACACTGCCATAGCATCATCAGGGGTGATAGGAGAGTTGATAGAAGCTAACTGAGTCATAAGACTCCGCATATAGTTGACATGAGCAGCTAAAGTAGTATCACTTGCCATCTTTAATTCAAAGAAAGAGATTTTAAGTGATAGTTTAGATATGTGAGAGCTTGCACCAAAAATCAAGTCTAGCTTCTACCAAGCTTCCGATGGAGACTCTAAGTCAGAGATATGATGTATGTAATCATCACCCAAAGCTAAAGCAATTATACCATATGCTTTTTCTTCTCTTGCTGGATCCCTTGCCGGTCGTGTCAGAGTTGAAGATTGTCCAACATTGGAGGCCGTAGAAGAAGCGGTAGGAGTAGGTTTGACAAGTCCCCATAAGTTCTCGCGCATCAATGCAAATTTTACCTTCATTTGCCATGTATGGAAGCCCTTTCCATTGAACTTCTCAAGATTATATAAGGTAGCCATGAGAGGGTCTAACCCAGATATTGGGCAATGTCTATCTCTCTTACAAGGCAAAAATAACTGAAATGCTTCCAAAGTATGAGCACTTGATGTAGCAAATAGTAGTGACTAGATTTCAAACAATGATGCTTCCTTTTACATGCTTCATAGAAGTGGATGAAATAAACACTTTCCAATCACAACCAGGTCTAGCAAGTCAAAACAAAACTGAAGCAACACTTGTAGTGAAGTTATTGAAAACTTCAAAAGACCAGAAATGCTAGAGTAGCATTTTATGTAGCATCATTTTCAAAAGCATGTCAAAACTGTCAAAACTAGAGAGCTGAACTTGGAGGGCTCATAGCACACTCTTCAAAGCAAAAGAAAGGGGGCTTTCTGAGGCAAAAGAAAGCTGGTATACCACAGTAGATCCTCTGTGAAATATGCGTCAGGTCGCCTTCACCTTTTTGAACAAAGTCGACTGGTTTTTCTCTATTTTCTCCTTCAATATGCAGCCATTGCTGCTCAGATTTCAGCACAAGGTAGCTCTAGGATGGAAAAGCTTGCCCTGAAACGAATTAGATAAAGACGGAGTAGGCGCAGAGAAAACGCAGGAAGAAGAATCGACGACTTTCGTGCAATGGCGACCAGCAGAGTGCATATTTTGTCAATTGCTTGTAGCCCGAAATTTGCCCCAACAAGAGGGATCTCCAGCAGGAAGGGCGTGGGAAATGGGTGAGAATCGGAGGAGAACAAGCTCAAGCAAATTTTTGGAAGAAGAGGGAGAGATGGTGAAGAAGAAGAAGAGGAAGAAGATAATGATGTGGCAGAAATGGGCTCAAGGGGGATCAAATGGCTCTGATACTATGTTGGAATACTGAAAGGAAAGAGTAGAGTTGACACAAAATCAGAATACTTGCTTATCAAATGAAGAAGAAAGAGGTCCTTAAGTAGGCACCTCATACAAGGTCACTGACATCACTGATGACCTCAAAGCTCCACAATCATCTCCTCAATCTGCTCCTAGATTCACTCAATCATCCTATGTGGCTTTTCCACCACCTAACTGTGCTTGTGGGCACCTAATTGTGCCTCTAGCACTCACACATAGAAACATAAGGTGTGCCTGAGGCATACACCTTGAGATATCCCAACAATAGCTACATCCATTTTGAGGCAACCAATATGGGATGTCATTTCCATGTGCATGTGGATGCTTCTAGTTATGCACTAGGCATTATCTTAGCTGAATCAAATGCATGGTTGGATTATCTATAGTTATTGACTCCCACTAAGTCTAACTATAGTACCATTGAGCGTGAAGCTTTGAGTATGATATTCAATGTGCAAAAACTAAGGCATTATTTACTCGAAAACCCTTTTGTGTTTTACATGGATCACCAGGCATTACTATAATCAATCAACAAAATTGTTATTCAAGTATGCCCCGTGTGTTGGATGGTCCTTCTCAAGGATTTCAATTTTAAGATTATCCATAAACTTGGGAAAGCTCATGTAGGAGTTGATTGTTAGTCTAGACTACCTGCACTAGAAGATACTCTGAGAGTTACTGCTAAACTTGTGGATGATGTGCTCTTTGTAGTTGATTACTATGAGCATGAGTATGCCAAGTTGATGCATTATTTTTCTAAAGGCACATTTCTTGACACAATGAATCATGACTCTTGATAAGTGCAAGAAATTAGTCTTGAAGGCTTGAAAATTCACTCAAATTAGTGGACACCTTTATCTTCAGTGTGCCAATGGTGTTCTTTGATGCTAGGTTCTACCACACAAGTGAGAAATAGTTCTACAAGAAATTCATTCACATCCTTCAAGAGTCATTTACAAGGGGAATTAATCACAAGAAAAGTGTTGCAGAGGCAGTTTTATGGTGGGAAAATTGATTTAAGAACATTCAAATTAAGTGTATGTAGTGTGATTTCTTTCAACACACTGGATGATTATTTCCAAATTTGTCTCTTCCATTACAACCAAAGGAGGCAATTGATAAAGTGAGCATGAAAATCAAGTAAAGAAAAAGAAGCGAGTGGTGAAAAATGAGAAAAACCCCTTTCCTATATTTCCATACTAGCAAGGAACATGCAATACAATTACACCTTTACATATTACACCTTTACATAATTCAATACAAGCTTTCAATATCAAAGCACAAAACCAAAATGATGATCGCGCAAAGAGAATCCATAATGTATGCAATATTTATCCCTCAAAGTGTCTTTTTTTTCTATCTTTTGAAAAATGCGCCACTCATAGAGATGCGCAGGAGGAATCTCCAAAGAAAGAATATTATATTTCATCCCACATGTCAGCAACAACAATAATGACAAGTCGCCATAGTTCACATGGTGATATTGAGCATCCCTTTTTTTTGCATTTTTCATTTTTAAAATATTTACTTTTCGACATTAATCTAACTAGGGGAATTCATATTTGACCATCTATTATACATGCTCATCGATAGTGCATAGTGACCGCCTCATAGTCCCTTTCTCCATCCTTATTAAGGAATAGAAACCAACAACATAATTTTCCCAATCTCTTGCATCAAAAGCACATCTACAATGCATAAATGCCCCATCTATTGATGACACATTGAAGTTGTCAATTGGCAGACAAATTCTTACAAGAAGAGATTGCATTGAATACCAAAATCAATTCATGTTTCTTTGCAATTCAATATATGCTTTGAAGAAGAGATTCTTTGTGAAGGTGAATAAAAATGTTGGTTGCAAATGAAAATTTGGTGATAAAAGCAAAGCTTGCTCTTAAATAAATACATGGATAGAGCATCCAAACATTTCCATCTACTTAGAGATTGAATTTGTAAAAGATCAAGGTCAACCAGAAAAAAAATTCCACCATTGTTTGATTACAATCCTCATACAAATCCACCTCTTTGGGTTTGTCATTGCTTAATAACAAGCCTCATATAAAGCAATGTCTTAGCATACAGGATGAAAGACAAACTCAAACTTGAAGCATAACAATGGCATATAAGCCAAGATCTTGGTCAACTCAACAATTACTCGTCATCCACATAAATGGAATGGACCTCTCCTTTGTGCATCTATCAAATTTATATCTTTCCACCATTTCCCTAGCCATTTCTTTAACATAGCATGGAAGCTCACTACAAAGATAGCATAAACCAACTAAACAAATGCATTGTCCTCAAGTCATGATTCTAGCATATAATTCAAAACATGAAGAAATATTCCTACACTACAAAGTACAGAATATTGTATGATCCACAAACATCTCTTATTCCCAATATTTTTCAAATATCCATGTGTTCCATATTCAATAGACATAAAATAGCCATAGCTACAAGCCCTAAAAGATCCACTTCCATATTTTACTATGATCCAATTGCATGATCACAAAAATAGAAGTCAAGCCAACATCTCACCATGAGTCATACGGGTTGCCGATTGGTGCAACTGCATACCCATATCCATATTGCACCTCCTCTTTTGAAACATGAACTTGAACTCCCTTTGCAACAACACTCTGCACAATAGACTCCACAATAGTCATGATAATAGAAGCATCACTATCAAAAGACAAGAAAGGGTCCCTCTTGCCAAGCATGCTCTCATCAGTGGTGCCACAACACAACCCATCTCCATAGCTAAGCCACCTGCAGGACACAAGAGGCCTGAAAATAGCCTCAACAAAATAAGCAAACATCTCCAATACTCCTCGTACTACTCTTGTCAAAGAAGGAAGGTTCCATTGTAGTCTGGGTCATTGGCATGTAGTGATTTCACCAGTCACACATGGGCTTAATTTTCAACCTTTAAAATAGAGGTTACTCTCTATGTAAAAAAATGGCAACCTATGGCCCACCCATCTACAAAACACAAGCAAGGACAACCGCATCTACAAGGAAAAGAGGACTTATCAAAATCATGTAATTTGAATAAGAGCAAGATATCTTAATATAATCCACCATGATATCAGCTGCATCTTATCGTTAGATACCATAAGATAGTCTATTAAGAAGCAATATATGATGCGTAACCTCCAAACCCTAGACATGTACATGCCGTTCATCCACCATGTAATGCATGGGCCTTCATTCACAAATGAAATTTTGTTACTACATTCACGGGACAGGCTCAAAAAAAATGGAAAACTTGCATATGAACTATTGCAAGAAGGCCAAATTCAAAAGAAGAAGCTCGTGTTGCCTACCTGCCAAAATGGACAAACACAACCACCCATCATCATCCAGTGTGGTTGCAGCCATGGCTATACCATATTTGACATGCTCCTCATTGATCCCATTCCATGCAGGGTCCCCTTATTCCCCCTCCAACTCAAAACCAATCAGTAAGTCAAGCAGTACAAATGAAGCTGCCCACTTGACATTCTTTCCCATTCTCTTGTAGGCCTTGTCTTTGTTAGCCACCTTCAACAACAACTCATGTGCTTGCGTGTAAGATTCATTTTTCTTTGATGCAATAAGGTCCCTGCCCATGGAGGTGTAGTGCCCAATAGTGCAAGCACAAAACAAGCTATCTCCATGTCTAACAATCTCATTCATAGGAGTAGGAGGACAATAAACAAAAGTAATGTGCTCCTTAACCACAATCCCCATTTCTACATTTTCAATTATCAGAACACAATGAATCTATCCTCGATACTCATGTCAATGTTCATTCGGAGGATTTTGACTATTTCATAATAAACGGGGGGAAGACTCTAAAGCAGTACTGCCTTTGACTCTGCATCTTCAACCTAAAATACAGGATCTGCTAGTTGGTGAAGGATAGCTTTCATTCAATTTAAGTGTTCTCATAATGTAACTCCTTCCTTCATTTGTAAACTGAAAAATTCCTACTTAAGGACATTTGAATTCTTCATTCCACCACCATAGTTGGAATAACATGCTTCAATCGCAAATAGAAACTATGGAGGAGTACTCACCTCATCCTTTCTAGTGGTTGCATCTCATCATTTTTCGATGGTTGTGTCTTATCCCTTTTGTTGTCTTTAGGTGGTGAAGTCAAATCAATAACTGAGTCGATTCATCCCAAAAAAAAAAGAAGAGGCAAGTTATTGAAAATTTACAACTGAAGCCTACCTAGCATAGTTTTTTACATTACCTAGTTGTTCATTGTTCTTAACTTGAGTTTGTGGAAGCCTTCTGTGCACACTTTTGGGATTCTCTTTCTCCACTATTTTTTAAGAGGTTGAATACTACATGTGGTTGTCCCTCTCCCTAGTCAGCACATGCCCATCAATAAAGCCAATCCACCATGGGCAATGTGAAATCTCCCATTGTGATAGCCCTTGTATGGATTTTGGATACATGCATGTCATAGGTTTATTAATTTCTAGCCACCCCTTACATTGCCATGTCATCTCATGCAATTTGCCTTATTTAACAAGATGTGACTGGTACCTTCAAAACAAACAATATTCTGTCAACTCCTATCACATAACTTTGATAGAACAAATTTCCACAATACCTGTACACCACATGCTAAGATGAAACATGCACCCTCTGTGCCAATTATTATCAGAAGATGGCATGTAGTAGGTCGCTTGCATTCACTTATTGGCATCTAAGAGAGAGAGAGGAGCATCAGCCTCTTCTCATTTTGCAATTTTGAATTGGGTAGATTTTTTAACCTGCTCAAGGTCAGGATGGTAGCGCCCAGCATAGCGCAAGGAGAAAACATTGGACTTCCAAACATCCCCATTCTTGGGTTCCAAAATATTGAGAACCTTAAAAACCATCACAAAGGAAAAATAAGTAAGGTATACAAAAAGCCAAACCAAGAAAGAAACACATGAAATTAGACATGATCTCACCATTCCCATTTTATCAACATATATTTTTTTGTATTTTGGTTCTCTCCTTTTATTGCATATCCTTCCTCATCTCTTCTAGAACCTTCTTGGAAATCACACTCGTAGATGTTGTTTGTGTTGATGAGTGTGTCTCAAAGGCTTGGCTTGATAATCACATGCTCATTCAATCTACAAATTCCCAAACACATTAGCATACCTCACCATACACTTTGCATGTCTCCAAACACCAAAAAGAAATTATCCAAAGAATAAACAAATGAACTTATGAATTCATCCTTTGCAAGCTTGCCAGCAATGCAATTTTAGAAGTTTTTTGAGGGTTTATCATCGAGCACATAACCCTTATGTGCCTTGACTTAGTCTCCATGTCGGCCTCTAAAATGAGATGCACCCATGTGGTGGTTCAATGGTTTTCCTCCCAGACATAAAACATTCTCTTGGATATGAACTTGCACTCCCTTCTAGGTGCAACCTCCCTTTCAAACTCACTATCCACCTCTTTCCATAAAGGACTCCATGAATCTTTTATCTCATCTAAGACCATTGTCTGTTCCCCATTTGATTTACACAAGGGCACAATAAAAGCACCTTTTTAAAGCATGTAACACTCATATTGGAATGCACTATTTAGGAGCTATTCACACTAGCAACATCTATCTTGAGACCTCTCACACAGGCATATGGAACCAAGAGGCAAAAAGGAATGTGTGGACATTCATCTAAACTCAAGATCCTACACTTATTAGTCACGTCACCCCCCTTTTCTATATCTAATTCCATCTTTGCCAGGTCAATGTCCACCTCCTCCTCATCCCCCCTATGCGAAGGCTCTCCCTCCACATGGACTTGGGACTTTGCAAGTTTTTTTCCTACGAGTTTTGTGAGTTTTCAATCCAATAAGTGTATAGCTAGTGGCTAGCTATGCAATCACTCTAAACATAATCTACCCTTGCTCCCTCATTAGCTCAACAAATAGTAGGATTTTATAAATGTTTGTTGTGAATCTTGTATTGATTGATGTTTCTCTTATTGAAAGCAGGCGTCAAGTAGCAAATACACAAAAATTTGTACAAGAGAAAGTATTGGAGATGAAAAATATTGGAGCAAGAAAAGTTGAAAAAGAATTGGCAAAGGAAATAATTTCCCATCATCTCTTGTCCGTAAACAAGGTTCTTGATGTGTCAACTGCATTGTCAGTGGATATGTGGGAGAACCTCTTGTGCCAGCTCGAAGGTTACACAAATCAAAGGAGGTTAGTTTGGAGCTTTGTTTAGTGTTCATTTTGAAAAAAATTTGGAGTTTGCTCAAGCCCACATCAGGATGCCAAAAGCAATATTTTGCAAAGATAAATTCTAAATCTCATAAAACCATGCTCTCCTTAGACCAAAAAATGGATTGATGTTTAAATATAGTTGAAAGGAGACTTAGAACATGAACAATTTAATTTTTGTAGAGCCAAAAGTTACCACAAATGTAATGCCAAATTAGCCAAAATTTTAGATTTGCAACATCTTCTATCACATGAACAAAAATGTTTCTCAATAATAGAAAAATGAATCAAACTCTCTCCACCCCAAAGAATTAATTCACCAACTTCCCACCACAACAGCTCAAAAAACCTTGCGGTCTCAGACAAGACAAAATCTAGAAGAGTCTTGTCGGAGAGAGTTGTATCTTGATGTTGAAATTTTTTAACCCCTCTCTTTATTTAAATGAATTTTTAAAAAAATCCTTATTTCCACCATAGCTCATTGAAGAACTATGATGAGGAGGGTTAAAAAATTTTAAAAACAAGTGCATTGCCCATGTATTTCATTTCCCAGCATGGTTTTAGTCTCCAAATCAAATTTGGTTTTGCTTAATCCATCGAGCAGTATACCAACCTACATCGAGCCTCATCATATTTAATTTGAACATTCTTTTAGTAATAATGTCTAGCATAGAAAGCCATTTTCTAGAGAACAAAAAAGGGTTCAATACAGTATTCATACTAAGATAAATGAATTGCTATACAAAATTTTGGCTAGCTAACTCAACTTATGGATACTTCTTTGTGGGAATGTATATATTGTGAAGATTGTGGGAGAGAGGGAAGGAGTCTCACTTGTGGCTTTCTCACATGCACAAATGGGGGAATACACACAAAGGTGGAGGCTGAAAACAGTTTCCCTCTTCTTAGTTGTGAAAGCCAAAAGAACTCTAGTACAAAGAAATAGAGGAACCCTATATGTGGGTCTCAAACCAAACTCAACTAACTAAGGTGGCATACTAACTGAGCCACAAACTAGAGTAGACAAGGATAGCTGTCATCCAGATATTATTCGTGGGCGGTGTACCAACCGCATCTCCAGCTAACAAGTCGGTGACATAAATACACAACGGTCACCCTGGCATATCGCGAGTGGAGCTCGATATCTCAACACTCCCCCTCGAGCTCAATCCCAATTCCTGCACACCAAGCAGGTCTCTGAACTTGCGCAGCTTCTCTGCGCCCAATGCTTTCGTGAATATGTCAGCTACCTGATCCTCTGTGCTGACATAAACTAGATCAATAAGACCTAGTAAAACCTTCTCCCGCACATAGTGATAATGCACCTCAATGTGCTTTGTTCTAGCATGAAAGATTGGGTTCTTTGCCAAGTGTATGCTGCTCATGTTGTCACAATAAATGACAACTGGCCCATCTGTAGACTGATGCATATCATAGAGTAGCTTATGCAACCAAGCTACCTTGATCTAAATCATGCCTTGTCATTTGATTTGATATGTAACATTATGCCATTTATATTTGACAATAAAAAGATGTAGGGATCATCTTTTGGGCCAAAAAAATCATATGTTGACATCTTGCAAAAATACAGTGATGTGAAAATGTCCTCTTTTGGGCCAAAACAGGGAGAGCGCGCTCCCTGTTTTGGCCCAAAAGAGGACATTTTCACATCCTTGTATTTTTTGATTTACAAGTCCAAATAGGGTCATGTTACATATCAAATCAAATGGCAAGGCGTACTTTAGATGATTATCATGTCTTTGTGCACCATCTAGTAAAATTTATTACACCAAAATATGAATTTGTGGTTAATTTGTTGCATTGGTTAGATTAGTGGGAGGTAAGAATAAATCATTAGGGAAGGATATTTTTCCAGTAACAAAGAAACATGGGTTTCATTCTAAGAGTGAACACAGTTAAAAAAGCTAAGCATTTACATATGCATGGAATCTAAACTAATCCATGCAAGGAGTCCTTGGAAACACCCCACCTGTGTGGAAGGTTGCATTGATGATCTCAATTACTCTAGTGGAGAGAGAGAACTTGATTACAGTTACTATAGGATTTGTCTTTAATACAAACAATGAATTGGGAATTGAACATACAAATTATCTCATGGATGATGTGAAATTAGTGTTAGTGGCTCAGAAAGTTATATGCATATTTAACCTTCCAGCATTGAGGAAACATATGGACTTTTGAATAAGTTATTATTTTTTGCTACTGAAATGGGGGATTTATAAATCTTTTATTGTTTTTTATTGCTCGCTTTTTTTGGCTCGCTCCTTTGTCGCTCACCTTTTGGTAATCCTCCTACTGGAGATGGTCAGATGTGAGTTACATGATCAAATCCTCCCCTGGGTGCTTACATGGCTACTCTCAGGTGGTCAGGTTTGATTACAAGAATATAGGCTAAAGATGGAAAGGCTATTGATTCTCAATACATGTTATTCTTGTCATTCTGCTCATGGCTTAATGATGACTCCACGTAGTTGACCTACTGGTTTTTCAATCTACAATCTTCTTCCTTGTGTCCAAGCTTCTTGCAATGGTGACACTTTGGTTTGTTCTTTAGTATGCAATCACTTTGATAGTGACCCATCCTTCCGCAACGGTAACACTTCGTTGATGTTTTACTAAACAATGCTTGTTCTTCATTATTGTTGGCTGTGTGTTGATGTAGATGTCAATGCCAATGCCTTCAAGTCTCTTTCTTTTTCAAGAAGAGAGGATACACATTCCTCAAACTTTAGATCTGGGAGATTCTTCAAAGTGGTTGTCAGTGCACTGTACTCTGCAGGCATGCTTTTAAGGAGGATTGCAAGTGCATCTTTTCCCCCTACTTTTGCATTTATGCCTTCTAGTTGGGTCATAATGCTTTTGATTTTATTGACAAATTGTGCCATGGATTCATTGAAGCTCATGTGCAAACCATAGAATTCAATCTTAAGATGAATTTCTTAGTTTTTGGCTTTTGCACCAAACATTGTGTTCAACTCATCCCATGCATCTTTGGCATGATCCTTGGAGTCTATATGATGAATTATGTTTGGACCCAAGTGGAAACCAATGAATGATAGTGTTGCTTTATCTTTTTCCTTCCAAGCATCATTTTGTGCAGTGGGTATGTCTTCTTTTATAGTCTTCCAAAGCTTTTGATGCATCAAAAGATACCTCATTTGTGTAGACCAGGTGTGAAATCCTTCCTCGGTGAACTTCTCAATAGTTGGGGTGCATATTGCCATTACAATGGTCTTATAGTTGAAGAAACTTTCAAATCTGGTAGAGTCTAATTACATACAATGATTCTAACTTGATAGGCATGTAGAGCTCAAAAATACAATCACTTCTTTTTGGAGCGTGTGCAAATTCTTTCTGGATTGAAAGGTACGGCTGGTCGAAGTTTTTATGAGGAAGAGGTGGCCTTTGATGATGTGGCACAGGCAGTTCACATGTAGCTTACAAATTGCACTTGGCAAGGGGTTACTATGCTAAGGTGGCCCTATGCCACATGGCAATCTTCTGGCCCAACTAGGTTAACCCAAGGCTAGATAAACTTTACCATGGTCTGCCACAATAGAGAGATGCAAAGAATTTGCCGGTCGCAATGCAAGAGGTATGAACAGGCTACTTTACGGGTTGATGAAGGAATTGATGAAGGAGATGCTCTGGTTGGCAATCATTTGTGCTCAGCATTGTTGCAAACAACTAGGGGTGATGAGGAGCTATACAGCAGTGGAGATTTGGCCATTATTGTGCCTCTATTTATTAGCCATCTATGGTTATCTGGGTCATGGCTCGGAGCTGAGGTGCATAGTTGATGGCGCGAGCTCATAGGAGTCGTCCGGTGAGCTGCAAGTCATGGTGGCCATTGGTAGACTCGCACTGAGCAGCACTATGTTTCAGCCATTGTGCAAGGAGCCACCAAGAGCACTGTCGATTGTTTCGCAGGAGGTTTGCTCTATTAAGTCAATGGAGGAAGTATTGATTTTTGTGGGGAGCAGCCCATGTAGAATAGTCATCCATTTGTAGTTGAAGCTGTTCTCCATTGAGGCGGCTCTGGCTGAGGACGTTAAAGGAGGTGACGAAGGACTTGTTAATGGCAACAAAGGCCTTTTCTAAAGACGGGTGATTCAAGCTGTTGTTGTTATGCCTACGCCTTGGAGAAAGTCTCCTTCCTCTGATGCAAGCACATGATAGATTAGCATGAAAATGCCATCATGGCAGCTCTTTGCAAGAGTAGCAACTCAGCTCAAACTCTCTAAAAGGAGCCTTGATTGAAAGTGTAATTGAGGCAAGCAAATTCAAAAGGTGGTTTGTGTTAAATAAGGCATCTCAGCAAACATGAAGGAAGTTGTCAACTAGCTTCGGAGGCTCTCCCTTTCTCTCCCAATGAAATCTCTCAAATGAAGCTATCTCTTATTGAGATATGGTGCCAGGTGTGCATAGATTAAAGGATAAGGTATGGTATAGGAAAGAATTAAAGTAGCCACCCTAGGATGTGGACTACATGATGTGGAGATTGTGAAGATAGTGGGAGGGAGGGAAGGAGTCTCACTTGCAGCTTTCTCACATACACAATGGGGGAATACACACAAAGGTGGAGGCTAAAAACAGTTTTCCTCTTCTTAGTTGTGAAAGCCAAAAGAACTCTAGTACAAAGAAATAGAAGAACCCTCTATGTGGGTCTCAAACCAAACTCAACTAACTAAGGTGGCATACTAACTGAGCCACTAACCAGAGTAGATAAGGATAGCTGTCATCTAGCTATTATTCGTGGGCAGTGTACCAACTGCATCTGCAACTAACAAGTCGATGACATAAATGCACAACAGTCACCCTGGCATATCGCGAGTGGAGCTTGATATCTCAACATTCCCCTCGAGCTCAATCCCAATTCCTGCACACACCAAGCAGGTCTCTGAACTTGCACAGCTTCTCTGCACCCAATGCCTTCGTGAATATGTCAGCTACCTGATCCTCTATGCTGACATAAACTAGATCAATAAGACCTAGTAAAACCTTCTCCCACACATAGTGATAATGCACCTCAATGTGCTTTGTTCTAGCATGATAAACTGGGTTATTTGCCAAGTGTATACTGCTCATGTTGTCACAATAAATGACAACTGGCCCATCTGTAGAGTGATGCATATCATATAGTAGCTTATGCAACCAAGCTACCTCACATGCAGCCATTGCTGCACCCCTGTACTCAGCCTCTGTGCTCGACAAGGCAATTGTAGGTTGTTTCTTGCTGCTCCAAGTGACTGCGGCACTCCCAAAAGAGAACATATACCCACTGGTAGATCGTCTATCAGAAATACTACCAGCCCAATCAGCATCAGTGTATCCATGCAACTGTATCTAAACCCCATCCTCATAAAATAGTCCATACTACAATGTGGGCTTCACATACCTGAGTATGTGTCTAGCCGCATCCAAATGCGGTTTCCTTGGAGCCTACATAAACTGACTTACCAATCCAACAGCATAGCTCAAATCTGGCCTGGTAATAGTCATATAAATCAAACTTCCTACTATGTGTCTGTTCATAGTAGGGTCTTCCAGAAGCTCACCTCCATCTGTGCTTAGCTTCACATTCTGCTCCAAAGGAACTGAAATAGGTTTACAGCCTGTCATCCCATATTTGGACAGCATGTCCAATCCATACTACCTCTGCAAGAGCTGTATCCCACCTGGTGATCTAATCACCTCAATGCCTAATAAATAACGCAGCTCTCCCAAATCCTTCATCTCAAACTTCTGCTTCAATAGCATTTTCACATGAAGGATATCTTCATCACTATCACCTGTGATGATCAAATCATCAACATAAATGACAAGCAGCATAATACCTTTCTCTGTTTTTCTCACATAGAGTGAGAAATCTGCCTTGGAGATCTGAAAGCCAATAGGGACAAGATATTGTCCTATCTTGTCAGAACATGCTCTAGGTGCTTGCTTCAAGCCATACAAGGCTTTCTTCAACCTGCAAACAAACTCAGGATGAACAGCATGAACATAACCTAGTGGCTGCTCCATAAAGACTTCTTCTTGCAAATCACCATGCAAGAAGGCATTCTTTACATCCATCTGATGTAAAGACCATCCCTTTGATGCAGCCATAGCAATGACTTCTCTTACAGTTGCCATCCTTGCAACCGGACTGAATGTTTCTTCATAATCAATGCCATATGTCTGTGCATACCCCTTGACAACTAATCTTGCCTTGTATCTGTTCACAGACCATCTGCATTGTGCTTCACCTCATAAACCCACTTACAGCCAATTGCATTCTTGTCTTTAGGCAAAGGCACCAATTCCCATGTAGCATTTGCTTCCAAGGCATCCATTTCTTCATCCATGGCTTTCTCCCATTTTTCATTTCCTGTGGCTTGCTCAAAAAAAGTGGGTTCTGGTTCCTGTATCACTTTGACCATATAGGCATAGTGAATGGCTGTAAATCCATCATATTTCAGCCTATCCACAGGATACCTAGCTCTGGTAGACCTGTGCAAAATAGGCTCACTTCCAGGTGCTCTCAAAACATCCCTGGTCTTCCTTACTCCCGGTGTAACAACAGAAGGAATACCCAACTCATCATTAATGCTCTGTTCTGAGCCACTGGATTCACCATCCACATAAGAGTGACCTACATTCACATCAAACATGGGCTGATCTACTTCTCTTTTCCTTTTCGTGATACCTACATACCACTATCTGCATTGCTTGGAGGAGATTCTCCTGATCTCAATCTGCCTATCCATGGTGAAGTATGTGAACACTGCTAGAGGACACTGCAGGTCCACTGATATTTTGTGATTGCTACTGTGAATTTTGTGCAGCATTACCATTTGTGCATCTACATCAATCATCACATTTACTGGTTTATACCAGCTGCTCATCTCATTAGAAACAACATCTCTGCTCACTGTGAACTTACGAGTAGAAGGGTTATAGCATCTATACCCTTTCTGCTGCAGAGAATAACCAATAAAGACGCACTTCTCAGCTTTTGGATCCAACTTGGACCTCAACTCATCTGGCACATGAACATAGGCAATGCAACCAAAAATTTTCAAATGAGAAATGTCTGGTTTCCTACCAGTATACATCTCCTCTGGCATCATGCCATGTATTGCTACAGTGGGAGTCCTATTCATTATGTAAACTGCTGTAGCAATTGCTTCAGCCCAATAATAATCTGCTAGATCTTTTTCATTTAGCATGGCCCGAGATACCTCTTCAATATGCCTGTTTTTTCTTTCTGCAAGTCCATTTTGCTGTGGGGTATAACTGCATGAATATTGTTGCTTTATGCCATGCTCTTGCAGGAACCTTGCAAACTCATTTGAGAGGTTCTCTCCCCCTCCATCTGACCTTAGGCATTTGAGAGGTACTCTCCCCCTCCATTTGACCTTAGGCATTTTATTTGTAGGCCTATTTCTTTTTCAACCATAGCTTTAAAAGCTTTGAAGTGCCCAAACACTTCACTTTTCTTTTTCATAAAATACACCCAAACTTTTCCGCTGAAGTCATCAATAAAAGTGACAAAATAGTGACAGCCTCCAATAGATGCAGCTTTAGTAGTCCACACATCAGAGTGGATTAATTCCAATGGCTTTCTACTCTCTTGAACATGCCTAGGAAATGGTTTCCTTGCCTGTTTTCCAAATTGACAGGCTTCACAAAACTTATGCATTTTTGCAACCTTGAATTTAGGCAATCCTACAACAATGTTTTGGGCCTGCATCGATTTAAGTCACTGAACATTAACATGACCAATGCATTTATGCCAGATATCAATATCTGCAACTACACCGGTCCCATGTGCAAACATTGCTGCACTCAATTCAGGCATGTCTGCATCCAATGTAAACATCCTGCCCTTCTTCTTTCCTTTTGCTATCAAGCGACCGTTATTTTTCATATCCTCAACAAAGCATCCATGAGGATTAAATCTGACCTGCAAACCCTAGTTTTTCCATTTTCCTTGCATCTTGCATCCATTCTGCATGACCTATCATGTGGTTTGATCCACCTGAGTCAACATACCACACATCATTTCGTTCTTATGCACTTGTCACAGAATTGGTCATGTGCTGCACCATAAATAGATGCTCATTTCTATCATCACCCTGTCTACTAGAAGATGCATAATTGCCTTGCTGCAATTTTCCATATCTCAACAGAGATGTGGATCAAGGATAACCATAAGGAGAAATGTGGATGAGAGGATCCCACATGTGTTGACTATTCTAAAGGCTCTCTCTATATAAGAATCCTATCATGTATTATTGAACACAAGAAATGCACATTCACTCAAGATTCTATTTATGAGTCCAAGCTAATCTATCTTGGGACCTAATTGACTTGAGTACATGTCATGAGCACTCTCTTCATCATGTTTCCACATAGGTTCCATCCACCTTAGAGCACTCCATAGATCCTGAGGCACACATGTTTTCTCATGGTATCAGAGCTTAGGTCTAGTCTCCTAGATTAGTTGTAGGCTTGCCTTAGGGGCACATGTTTTCTCCTAGGTTAGTTTTACTTTTAGATTGAGAGAATTCCATCCATGAGAATTTGAGATATTTATGTTCTTGTGAGAGCTAGATCAATTTCTTTGATTGTGAGAGAGAGAGAGAGAGAGACAAATTCATGTTCATGCCTCTTGAATGATTGTTCATGTTAGAGATTTACTGAGAGATCCTTGTGTTTGAGAGAGATTTAAGAGAAGATTTTGAGAGGGAGAGAGAGCTCGAAGCTCTACCTACACCCATCTCCAGCAATCTGCCTCTCCAAACGGGCAACCTTGGATGACAAGCTAGAGCAACTAAGACCTTCATGGCTCGCTCCCACAATAGCTACCCAACTAGCTACTCCTACAACCCTCAAGGCGAGCCTATAGCAGTGCCAATCCCTTAACAACAGCAAATCCCAACTCTCACGGCTCCAAGCAAATGCCTCTCCAAAAAGGTCACCTCCTGCAGACATGTACATCTCACTACAATGTCAAAGAGCAACCACCTATCTACTCAGCCAAGCTACTCTTTACCAGCTACTTCTGTAGATCGAAGAATAGCTCCAAGATGCCCATGCCCTAGTTAAATGGTGCATGCAACAAACCGCATTTGCATCAATGGGCAAAGCTCTCATGTTAGGGCCATCTTCTTCATGTTGCCCTCTATTTTATAATGACATACTGCAATATGCCAAGTTTTGAAAAGTGCTATTTGTCACATGTATTGGGTCACTTGCCATGTGTTCCATGATGACTTATGCTACTTGTCATGTGGCTACCATCTGGATTGTATCACATGTCACTTGCTGACATATGCCACCTTTCAATGGCTGATTGATGATGTGTACCAAGTCTACTGCTAATGGACTAAGGTTTTAATTCTCATGTTGGTGCTTGCAGTACTGAACGGGCGATAGCAAACTAGCCCGAGCTCAAAACACAGAAGGGACTGCTAACAACTCCTCGACAGCCTCATGGGACTGCATTCTTGCAATGACCATCTAGAGAAGAGCAGTGCTTTCGAACATGAATAGCTCCAACAAGTCACCATCGATGGGCTCCAATACCCAGCGCTCCATAGCTAGCAAAAGCACTAGCCCAACCGGCTACTCTAGCAACCAGCTTCAAAGTTCACAACAATGGCTCCAAGGCTTCATCTAGATAGTAGCATCCCAACAGCCACACACACATAGCCCAGCAAAGCAGCACTTTCTCCTGGCATAGTAAAAATGGCCTACATATGGGATAGCTCACCGACAACCAGCGCCTTCAAGCAATGAGCTCCTAGGCCACCAGCCACGAGCTCACGGAGTGCTTTTGTCTATGCCATAGCTCGACGAGCAATGCCAACCTTGCAACGTGCCTCTTGCAACTTCTCCATGAGCCGCGACTTTTGCAAGCCCGAATTAGAGCAGTATGGTTGAAACAAATGCTTCTAAGCTCTACGTTTGGCGGAACCAAATCCTGCATCGGTGGAGGAAGTAGATTCGAAAGCAACAGTTTGACGGTGGCCAGGTGCCCTGCAAAGTTTTTCTTTTTGTTTTTTAAGGTTGAACCTTAGGCCACATGGTGGTAATCTTGACAAGACACGTGGCAGATAAGGTTGGGTGTGGGTGTGGTTAAGTTAAACCTTAGTTAAGTTTATAGGTAGGTTCAGCTGCTTGGTTTAGTTGGAGTTTATCTATCCTTGAGTTAACTCAGTCTAGTTAAAAGATGCCACATGGCATAGGGCCACCTCAGCATAGTAACCCCTTGACAAGCACAGCTTGTAAGCAGCATGTGACTCCATATGCCACATCATCAAAAGGCCTCTTCTTCACAAAAACTTTGACAAGGCATAACTTGCAATCCAGGAGGAATTTGCATGCGCTCCAAAAATGAAGAGTGGTCGTATTTTCGAGCACTATGCACAACAAATGGAAAAGCAATGCATGAATACAAAAAGCATGCCAGAAGCACAAGTGCATGAGATGACCATAGCACAGAACATGGCATCCACACATATAGCGTTAAGCCACATGGTAGAACAAAACATCATGCATCAAGCTACATCAAGCAAAGAAGAGAACGCCATCGATAACATGTATTGCAAAAACCTTGCCACCTTTATCCCACATGTTTGTAAATCAAACTTGACCACATGAGAGTAGCCCTATAAGCATCCAGGGGAGGATTTGATCTTGTAATACCCACAGTTGACCACCTTATGTAGCAAGGTATGCACTAAGGAGAGGTCATGGAGTGTAAACTCACATCTGACCACCTTGCAATAGCCAAAGGATCATGGCACCAAGGGGAGGTGTTGAGATATGGTGCCATGTGCACATAGATTAAAGGCTAAGGTATGGTATAGGAAAGAATTAAAGTAGCCACCCTAGGATGTGGACTACATGATGTGGAGATGTGGATCAAGGATATCCACAAGGAGAAATGTGAATGAGAGGATCCCACATGTGTTGACTATTCTAAAGGATCTCTCTATATAAGAAGCCTATCATGTATTGTTGAACACAAGAAATGCACATTCACTCAAGATTCTGTTTATGAGTATAAGCTAATCTATCTTGGAACCTAATTGACTTGAGATACATGTCATGAGAACTCTCTTCATCATGTTTCCACATAGGTTCCATCCACCTTAGAGCGCTCCATAGATCCTGAGGCACACATTTTTCTCATCTCTCTCAGAATGGGAAGATGAAAATTTCATAAGAACTCTCTTTCACACTCTCAAACTCTCTAAGAAGAAGAGTGGGCAAAAATGGAAATCTCTAATGAATGGAAATGCACGACAAATATTTCTCTAGGACTCTCAATCTAAGCTATTTTAGGCTTAGCTAACTAGCTTTGATACCATGTCAAAGAATGTAAGATCATGCTAGTAAAGCTAGATGCGCATGAGAACTACGGAGGCTCAAAGTATACTAAAAAAGACATGGAGGGAGATAGAAGTAGACACACTCAATCCATTACAATATATGCAATCAACAATACATGGTAGGCTTCTTATATAGAGAGAGCCCTTTGAATAGTCAACACTTGTGGGATCCTCTGATCCACATCTCTCCTTGTGGATGTCCTCAATCCACATCCTCACATCATGTAGTCCACGTCCTAGGGTGGCTACTTTAATACATTCCTATACCATAACTTAGCCTTTAATATGTGCTCATGGCACCATATCTCAACTATCCAAAGGGGAGAGACAGGGACTACTATCCAAAGGGGAAAGGAGGAAGAAGATACAACAAAGGAAAGGGGGTGTAGGGAAGGGATAGGGGATGATCTAAGGGCAAGTAGTAAGGGTTACTCTCAGTTTTACTATAGTAGTAGCAAGCAAAAGTGGGTATATGAAAAGGATGGGCGATGATCAAGGGATAGTGAGGTTGATTCCCAGTCTTTGGATTGGGAAGAGGGAGGAGAAGTGTGAACGAGTGAGGCAAATGAGAAGAGGAAAGTGGGGGGTGGAAGAAGTTGGGGAGAAGAGAGGAGGGGATCTAGAGATAGGGGAGGGGGGCTAAGTGGAAGAAGTGGGAGACCTAGAAATAGGAACCTCTATTGAGCTTGATGTTAAAGTTGAACCATGGTACTACGTGCTAGTTCTTTGATGTGTCTCATTAACCTTGCTTTCATCCAAGTTTGAGGGGAAATTTCCATTTCTAGATGACTAGAGGGGTGTCGCATTTCAAGCAATATAAATTATCATGCATTGATTATGTAGCATGGGGAGTGGGGAAAACGCAACTTAGATGGCATATGTTGAAGTGAGAAAGAGAAAGAGAAATGGTATGAACATGAATTAGAATCAATATTCTTCTATTCAAATATAAATAGAGTAAGGCCACACTCTATGCACTTAGGTTACCTTAGTAATGGAAATGACTCTAGCTCCTACAAATCTAGGACCTTATATATACGCTTTCCCTTTGACATTTGTGGTGGATACTACCCACTGCATTTACAATGGTTTAAACCTACCAATCAAAGGGATAAGTTCCATTCCATCATATTGAGTCCTATTGACACCTTGACCATTATGAATTCAATATTTGACATCATTTGGCATACACCAAAGGCTCCTAATAGCCAAGTCCTTTGTTGCATCACCTTGTTGCATATCACTGCCTCATATGCTGTGTAGCATTGCCTACAAGGGATGGGGCATTAGGTACACAATGTTGATAGCCAACTATGAGCTAATTTATTCTTCACCTTAGCCCTTTCCCATTTGCTTCTCAATAGATAGCTTGGCTCATTTGCTTTTCTCTTAGATCAAAGCCTTTTCCTTTAGCATTTTTTAATTTCATGAAACCTTAATCCTAAGGTTCAACATTAGCCCCAAATTTTCTTCTAGTCCCTAAGGCTCAACATTAGCCCTAAATCTTCTTCTAGCCACATCCTCGTGGCTTGGATTATTGTTGATTCTCATGGAATCATCAAACAAAATGGATAAGATGATGATAGACATGACCTCATGTGCTTTGGCTCCATCCTTCTATCTTGGTTTGCTATCTTGGTTTGCTGCAAGCATTATCTATTGTGCTAAGTCTATTTGGCAGGGTCATTGGTGGCACTAAAACATTGGGACCTAAGTTGATAGGCTCCTCCTTTGGGGATGCCCATGCTATTTCTAGTTCACATAGCTCTACAATTCTTTTTTGTTATTCTGACATATTGCTTGGTGATTCGCTACACAAGCCACTCTGGCTACCTGTTCTTTTGCTTCAAGTGTTGGTTGTATGTCAAACAATTTGTCTACTCACTTCCTTGCTTCTTTGGCCATTTGATGTGCCACTTCTTCATCCACTTCTTTCTCTATAGCTTTGTCTACTTGACTCTTTTCTTGAGCCACTTTCACATGCTGAATTCCATGCTGTGCTTAGGAAGAGGCTCTGTGTGCTTAGGTGGCACTATGGTGACCTTTGAACCCAACTTGGTTAAACCCAAGGTTTACACAAACTTTACCATAGTTCAACTAACCCAAGTAGTTGAACCTAACCACAGTTAGCTTTGACCACCTTATCTACCACGTGGCATTTTGTGGTGAGACCTTGGAGAAGGAAGAAGGAGAGGTTGCAGAGGTGCGACGATGACAACGGCTTCGATGGAGAGAGCTTGAGGTTGACGGGTGGAGGAGTCGTAGCTCGTCTCGGCCTGCTTGCAACAATCTCATCATCACGGAGCTTATGCGTTGTAGAGGATGGTTGCTGCTGTTGTCTTTGGACCTTGTGAATCTCTGCTGGAGCTACTGTGTCACTAGAGATGGAGGAGAAGCCGCTTGCTATTGTTGATGTGCTGTGTTGTTGGCTACTACTGCCTTCAAGTCATCTTACGTAGGGTGGCTGCCCATTACCTCTGTGAGTCGAATTTCTCTCATGTCTGCCAACAGACTCGCTACTCCCTCCTTGTCGTCCGTGATGGCCATTGTTCGTTGGTGTCTAGAGCAAAGGCATCATTGACGAAGACGTTGAGGCAAGCTGATTATTTGCATCCTATGCTGGAGGCTTGTGGCTTGAGGCTTTGCAAGGTCGGTTGGATGGCATTGGCGCTGTTATGGCAGAAGTCGTGGGAGCCTTGTAGAAGTCGTTGCTGCTTTATCTTGAAGGTTGGCTACTCTAGGCAATGTAGATAGCCTGCTAGGTCACTTTAGTTGCTTGTAGAGTTGCCTTTGCTACAATCTGCTTCCTTAGAGTCGAGGTAGAAGAAGCGTTGCCTTGGCTGGCTGTAGATAGAGTTGTAGAAACTCTTTCTCTCTCACACGAACGAAAATATCTCAAATTCTCATGGACGGAATTCACTCAATCTAAAAGTAAAACTAACCTATGACAAAACACGTGCTCCAAGGCAACCTAAACTAATCTAGGAGACTAGACCTAAGCTCTGATACCATGACAAAACATGTGTACTTTAGGATCTACGGAGCACTCTAAGGTGAATGGAACCTATGTGGAGACATGATGAAGAGAGTGCTCATGACATGTACCTCAAGTCAATTAGGTTTCAAGATAGATTAGCTTGGACTCATAAAGAGAATCTTGAGATAGTGCAAAGTGCTTGATTGATATTACTTCAAATGAACCTCCCTTTTATAGGTGAGGGTACTTACATCCATATTCTTGCTCACATGCGGGATATCTTCTCCATGCCATGTGGTAGCTTTCCCTTTACTCATACCTTTGCTCTACAAATGCTCATGGCACCACAACTCTCAACAAGCATCCTACTATAAAATACTGGGAGGGTCTATGTGCCACTCCTTCCCCAAATGTCCCACCACTCTGATTATCTGCCAGTGAATCCCATCAAGACTCCCATCCATCTTAGGGTCTCTCTCAGTGAGCGGATGAAGTAGGCATCTAGGTCCTACATGATAGAAGTCGGGGTGCGTGCTGCCTTGCTGCATCATCATCCTCAAAATGTTGTCCCTCCAAACACGAAGTCCCTCCCACTAGGACTCAGGGATGGCTAGGTCGATCTCTCTCATCTGCTAACCTACACCTCGCAGATGTGCTATGGCACCAAAGCCTCACCTCTACCTCTAGGGGTAATCTGCTCCATCTGCCAAAAGGCCTGGTCGCGGACCACTGTCCCACTTTGCCCAACCAATGTGCGTCCGTTGTCCAAGCATCCTAGGGTGCCAACTCCATTTAGTAAGAAAACCCATGAAATATTGAGTATGAGATGAATTTAATAATATGCCATGAGTAGAAATTATTCAAATTAACATGGTTGTGTTCTACACTAAAAGAGCTTCAAATATGTCTTTTCACCTTGAAGTTTGGGCAACACATGAAAACGTTATATTAATTTGAAAGGAGATGGGTTTTCATATTTTAGTGTATTTTTTGTTTCACCCCCCCCATCCAAAAGAACCCCCCATAGGGCCTCACATATAATGAAAAATATATACAAATATTAAAATCTTGCATATTTTTCAAGGTATATAAGATATATTTTGAGGGTGGGGGACATGAAAATTTCATATTTTTCCCTTGCATATTTGAAAATTTTAAAGGAAATCCATGCATATTATATATGGACCTTGTCCCCCCATACCCTAGATTTTGGACGAGGGTAGTAACATATTACATGTTGAGTTGATGCCCCAGGCCAAGCATACACCCCTCCTAATATTGGATCTCTGGGTGCCACATACACTTGAACTCCTCTCTGCATCTTGGTGGAGCACAAATGAGACCCCCTGTTAGTCTCTGCTAGACCCTGTGAACGCTCCGCATCAAGGGGGAACCCTTCCCTGTAAGGGGGGCCTCTGAGAAGATCCACCTATGTGAAGGCTGCCACTGTCCCTTCGGTGCGTTGGGTGTGCCTAAGAAGCCCTCTTTGTAAGAGGAGCTTCCAAGGCTCTGCACCTAATGTGAGGCCACGAACAACCAACTTGCCTAGAAGGGCTTTGCTTTGCATCTCTTGATCTATGATACCCAATCCTCCCAATGCCTGTGGCATGATCACCATCTGCCAAGCAACCCAAGCTCTAGTATTTCGTGTGCCATCCGATCCTGCCCAAAGGAAGTTCTGAACCAACCGTCGGAGCTACCCAATGCATCCTCTATGAAAGCACTAGTAGGAGGCAATATACCAGGCTGTGGCAAGGACTTGGTAAGGCATGCCCTGCTAGGGAGAGCTTGGCCGCAATAGAGAAGCTTGCACCGAACACTCTCAAGGATTGGGGTAATCCACTACTCTATGATGTAATCTCAATACCAACCTGGCAACCAAGGTATCTCACTGTCTAGCCCCGTGGTATCCATATGAAGCCAAAGTCACTCCCCCATTCACAAATCTCCTGTGTCTCCTCATAGCCCATGAAGAAACCTATAGACTTTGTCAAGTTGATCCATGCACCCAAGGCCTCATAGTAGATAGCAAGGGCTCCCCTGACTGTCTCCAAACTCAATGTGGTACCCTCAACATACAAGGATGTTTCATCAGGAAACTTAGAGTCAAGTAGTTCCTCCTCCTATCGTATTGGGAGCCTCAACCCAGTGAGGTCTGCCACTTGTGATCTCAAGTAGTAACCCAAAGCCTCCACCACAAACAAGAAGAGGAAGGGAGCGAGTGGGCAGCCCTAGCGGATCAAGCGTGAGAGAGGAAAGGCCTCACCTATGTGTCCTCTGACAAGCATCTATCTAGAGCTCCCTACATAAAGCACTGAAACTCTTCTGACCCATTTGTCTGAGAACCCCAATCTCCACATTGTGCCCTCTAAGAAGGACCACTCCACCCTATCGTAGGCCTTGTCAAAATCCAAGAGAAGGACGGGTAGCGGCTGTGACTCCTCCATGGACCAATCCATTACCTCCCAAAAAGTGAAGATGTTGTCCAGGATGCTACGCTCTAAACCCCGTTTGTGTGTCATGGATGATGTCAGTAGATTCAGCATTCTCAGGATTAGTGGATTGGGGTGTCACTATTTGCCATGTAACTGCAAGCTCAAGACCTTGGCGAGGATCTTGTAAGTGGTATCAAGCAGAGTGATCGGTCTCCACTGTCGGATGTCTGACTGTGGGTTAAAGGTCACTGTGCCTTAACCCCAGTTATGTACAATACTCAAATACATATATAAATGAATGAAAAAGAAGATTAGGGTGGTTCTGCACCCACCAAAACTTGCGTGGCTCTCTATCTCTCTCTCTCCTTCTTCTGTTCTTGCTTCCGTTGAGAGCACTCTCAACTGGTATCAGAGCCCGGGTGATCTAGCTAAGCGTGCGCAAATGCTTGAAGCTCAGCAGCTCTGTGAGAGGAAGGAGAAGCTCTGTGGGAAGCTTTGTGGGCGACTTTACTTGCATCCGAGTGTACAGAGACCTTGGAGGAACATTTGGAAAAGTCACTTTGGCTTTGCGAAGTGGTTTTGAGAGCCTGTTAAGAGCTTTCAAAGAAAAAGTCGTTTTTTTAGCTTTTCCCTGTTCCGTTCGATGACAGAGACTCCATATTGACTTGTAGAGGTGTTGGAACTCAAGTTTGGAGCAACCATTTGCAGATCTGTCAGTTCCGGTGGACTCAGGAGGTCCTAAAACTTCTATGTTGCTCATCATTTGCACTCCGGTGGAGTTTACAGATAGCTCTGTTTCCAAAAACGTTTTTCAGTCCGTGTGTTGGACCCAGTGATTGAGACCACGGTTTCCAAAACCGTCTGTCCCATTGCGTTCCGGACGCCCAAAAACCCCTACCTATCAGTTCTTGCGTGATTCGGTGGAGGATTTTCAGAGTTATAAATCTCTGTGTATTCGATTTCGTCTCTCTATTATGCATTTTTCATTCTAAGGTTTTGAAACCTTAGATTTATGCCACATGGCAGTGGATAAGTGTTGACTCCCATTTCTCACTCATCGGTTGGGATTTTGGAGTTCTAGCAGAAGAGAGATATTTGCAGATTTTCTTGCTGAGTCCGATTATGCAATGGCGCCCATGTTTTGAAGCATCTCAGGTTCTATTTTCAGTAGCGCTCATTACCGTGGGACTATGATTTCTTGAGCATACCTTATGCAGATCACTCTGGTTGCAGTTTGAGCAGTCATTCGTGGTATGCATTGGGTTGCAATGGATGATTTATAGGCCATTTGGATGCATTGCAGTCCTTGTTGGATGTGCTAATAGGCCCAAATTGCCTTGTGGGATGCTATTTTTTATGGACGCTTTGCACATGGACGCTATTTTAAGCTGAGGGACAGCTTTGACACATTGCAGGTGATGCACTGATAGTGCTATGCTCTCTTGGATGAGATATTATTGATGCATATGCCAGTGGACGGTGTTTATGCTTGAGTCATTTGGCACTTATTGGCATTTTCTTTTGGGCCAGATTTGCTCATATGGATGCATAGTATATGCACATGAGTCAGATGCATCTTTTGATGCTTTGAGCTTTGAATTTTGGTGATATTTCACTCTATTGTGGCATACACATTTGGGTGCACCTAGTATTTGGTGTGATTCTCTCTTGCAGGCACTAGCATTTGGGATTTTGTTTCATTTGCATCATGGCATCCTCTTCCACGTCTGAAAAGGAGTTTTTCAGCATTAAAAAGTTTGATGGGACAAACTTTTCTTTGTGGAAAGAACAAATAAGGGATGTGCTTATTCAAAAGAAGCAGATTAAACCCTTGGCAGGGATTGAAGCTAAGCATGCAAATATGTCTGAGGATGATTGGAATGCGTTGGATGCATTAGCAAAGTCTACTATTAGACTTCATCTTGCAGAGTCACTTTATTTCACAGTAGTAAATGAGCAGACTACGGAAGATTTGTGGAAGAAACTGTGTGCCACTTATGAGAAGAAAACTGCCTCTAATAAAGTTTACCTCATGAAGAGGTTGTTTGAGCTGCAGATGAAGGAAGGGGTCTCCATTGCTTCTCACTTGAATGAATTCAATATTATTTTCAGCCAGCTTCAGGCTTAGAAAATGAATTTTGATGTGTAGACTAAGGCAATATTTCTCTTATGTTCATTGCCATCCTCATGGGATACCTTCCGTACAGCTGTCAGTAACTCTGCACCTGGTGGAGTACTGAAATTTGATGATGTTGTGGGTAGCTTGTTGGCCGAGGAGATTAGACGGAAGTCTATGGATGGCAACAAGCAGGATGCAGCCTTAAATGTGCAAAGGGGCAGATCACAATTCAGGGGGAAGTCCCAAGAAAGAGGGAAGTCTCGTAGCAAATCCAAGGCACGGAACATTGAGTGTTACCATTGTGGCAAGAAGGGCCATATGTAAAAGGATTGCTACAAGCTGAAAAGAGAGCAAAAGGATAAGAAAAAGAATGCAAATTGGGGTGGAAATCAAAAGGAAGAGAGTCCAAGGGAGGACAAAGGAAAAGTGAAGATCGAGGAGATCAATGCAATCACACATGATAGTGACAATGATGTTCTCTTCATGTCTAGTTTATCTGCAGAGTTGCTTACCACTTCAGATGATGCATATTCCCAGGATTGGATTTTGGATTCTGGTGCTTCATTCCATGTTACTCCCCATAGGGAATGGTTCTCCACTTATGATAGTGGAAAGACAGGTTGTGTGCATCTTGGAAATGACTATGCATGTGACATAGTGGGAGCAGGTGACATAAAGTTTTCTTTTGCAAATGGGTCTGCATTTGTTTTGAAACATGTGAGACATGTGCCTAAGTTGACCAAGAGTCTTATTTCAGTGGGTCAACTAGATGATGCTGGTTTTCACACCACTTTTGGCTTTCAGAGTTGGAAAATTCAAAAGGGCTCTATGCTTTTGGCGAGGGGTGCCAAGTGTGGGACTTTGTATCCCTTACATGTATCAGGGGTATTTGATCATGTTGTTGCAATAACCGAGCAGCCAAGCACTTCTTTGTGGCATTGCAGGTTGGGGCACATGAGCCAGAATGGAATGAAACTCTTATGCCATTTGGGTTATGTACCGCATTTGAGTTTCTCTGATTTTGAATTTTGTGAGCATTGTCTCTATGGGAAGCAGACTAAATCAGCCCATAAAAGAAGGGGAAAGAAAGAGTTTGAAATGCTTGATTTGGTGCATTCAAACGTATGTGGTCCCATGCCTACACGGTCATTAGGCGGGGCTGAATACTATGTGACATTCATTGATGATGCAACTAGGAAAGTGTGGGCTTATGCTATAGCTCGGAAGAGTGATGTGTTCCAGGTATTTCAGAAATGGCTGGCCTTGGTTGAGAATCAGTCAGGTAGAACGCTTAAATGCCTACGGACTGACAATGGTGGAGAGTATCTCTCTCATGACTTTTAGCATTTCTGTGATACACGTGGGATTAAGAGGGAGCTCACATCCCCTCATACTCCAGAGCAAAATCCAGTTGCAGAAAAGATGAACCGTACCATTCAAGAAAGGTTGCAATGCATGCTTTCCAATGCAAGTCTTTCTGGTGGTTTTTGGGCTGAGGCAATGAAGACTGCAGTGCATGTGATCAATAGATCACCTAGTAAGAGTTTGGATGGTGGTATTCCTGAAGAGGCATGGAGTGGAAAGAAGCCCTCTTACTCTCATTTGCGTATATTTGGGTGTGAGGCATATGCACATGTGCCAAAAGAGCTTCGAAAGAAGCTAGATCCTAAGTCTAGGAAATGCATCTTTCTAGGTTATGGTGAAAGGGGAGAGATGGGCTATCGTCTCTGGGATCCAGAAGCAAAGAAGATCATACGCAGCCATGATGTGGTCTTCAATGAGAAGAAGATGCATAAGGCACCCATGAGGGATGTGGAAATGAGGAGAATCACTTTCCAGGATGTGAATCCACCTGCCTATGTTGATAGACAGCAAGTTGTCCATGCACCAAATGTGCAAGAAATGGTACCACCAAGTACTCCCACAGGTATACAATCAAGGGTAGATGATGGATCATCTATTGGTGGAAATGATGAGCCAAATGTGGCTGATATATGCAAGTGGGATAGCAAGCTGAAATGCCCTTGAGAAGATCATCTAGAGTGTCTAGACCGCCTGATAGGTTTGTTCCAGGGGTAGACTATGTGATGCTTACTGATTGCGGGGAGCCTTCTTGCTACAAAGAGGCTATGATGCGTGAGGATCAACGCAAGTGGGAGTATGCTATGCAATCAGAGATGAGTTCACTTATGAAGAATAAGACTTGGGACTTGGTTTCTTTGCCACATGGAAAGAAAGCATTCCATGTAAATGGGTCTACAAAATGAAGGTCACAGGTGATGATGTGCCTAGGTACAAGGCCCGTTTGGTTGCTAAAGGGTTCAAGCAAGAGAAGGGTGTGGACTTTGATGAGATATTCTCTCCGGTTGTGAAGATGACCACACTTAGATGCATGCTTGGACTAGTGGCAGTAGAGGATATGGAGCTTATGCAGATGGATGTCAAGACAGCTTTCTTGCATGGGGATTTGCATGAGGAAATTTACATGGTGCAGCCGGAAGGCTTTGAAGAAAAGGGCAAAGAGCATTTAGTTTGCAAGCTGAAGAAGAGTCTCTATGGTCTTAAGCAAGCGCCTAGAGAATGGTATCAAAAGTTTGATGCTTTCATTCGTTCCCAGGGTTTTAGAAGGAGTGAAATTGATCACTGCCTCTACACTAAAAGGGCTAAGGATAGTAGCCTGATAATCCTGGCACTATATGTGGATGATATGCTATTGGCTAGCAAGAATACTTATGAGCTAGATGCATTAAAGGCCAAGTTGCATAAGGCCTTTGATATGAAGGATTTGGGATTTGCAGGTCATATTCTTGGTATGCGCATCACGCGTGATCGGAGTAGGAAACTCCTTTGGCTTTCACAAAAAGAGTATGTTACAAAGTATTGCAACGTTTCAATATGGAGGGGGGGAAGGCAGTGAGTACTCCATTGCCTCCATATGTGAAACTGATTCATACAAATAGTCCCAAATCAGATGAGGAAAAGGCCATGATGGCCAAGGTTCCTTATGCATCAGCAGTTGGGAGTCTTATGTATGCTATGATAGCTACTAGACCAGACATTGCATTTGCAGTGGGAGTTGTTAGCCGGTATATGGCTAATCTAGGAAAGAGGCATTGGGAGGCGGTTAAGTGCATCATGAGGTACATGAAGGGTACCAAGGAGATGTGCATCTACTTTGGTAAAGGAGACATGCGTGTACTTGGTTACACAGATTCAGACTATGCAGGGCATGTGGATAGTAGGAGATCCACTTCTGGTTATGTGTTCACCTTTGCAGGTGGTGCAGTGTCGTGGATGTCTCGCGCACAAAAGTGCATTGCTTTGTCTACCACAGAGGCTGAGTATGTTGCAGCCACAGAGGGTTGCAAGGAGGCTATATGGCTTGATCGGCTAGTGGGAGATTTGGGGATTCATACAGGTGTACCGACATTGCATAGTGATTCCATGAGTGCTATTCAGCTAGCACGGAATCCGGTCTTTCATGCAAAGACCAAACACATTGAGGTCAGGTACCATTTCATCAGGGAGGTACTTGAGGACAAGCGCATAGAGCTTATCAAGGTTTATACAGATGATAACCCTGCAGATATGCTGACGAAGAGTCTACCTAGTCAGCGGTTTGAGTATTGTCATGTATTGATGGGCATTGGATAGTATGCTCACTGGTTGTTCTCCCTTAAAGGCACATTGTCCTTTAAGTGGGAGGTTGTGGGGTTAAAGGTCACTGTGCCTTAACCCCAGTTATGTACAATACTCAAATACATATATAAATGAATGAAAAAGAAGATTAGGGTGGTTCTGCACCCACCAAAACTTGTGTGGCTCTCTGTCTCTCTCTCTCCTTCTTCTGTTCTTGCTTCCATTGAGAGCACTCTCACTGACCTATCTCCACCTTTTGGGATCAAATAAATCCACCCCCTACTGAAGGACTAAGGGAGGGAGCCCGTGTCAAAAAGCTCCTGGCATGCTAGTCAAAAAGGGGTGGAGATAATCTCCTAGAGGTTCCAAAAGTAGGCTAGAGTCAAGCCATCCTCGCTAAGACACTTCTAGATTCGGAGAGCCTTGAGGGCTTCCTAGAGCTCCTCATCCATGAAAGGCTCCTCTAGCCTACCAGAGCATGATCCCAAACCACCTCTCGGGCCACCATACCAGCTAGAGTCATCCTCTCCATTTGAAAGAGTTGGTTGTAAAAACTTGTGGTCATGTCTAATATCTCCTGTGGGTCAATGTGCATGATGCCCTGTGGATCTTGGACACATTGCAGCTGTGTGCCTACCGATCGGGGCCCAATGGTCTAGAAGAACTACTTCATCATCCTGTCTCCCTGTTGTACCCATCGGGCCCATGAAGAGTGATAGGAGAACTCAGGCCGCCGAATCTCCATGTCCTGAATCTCAAGGCGAGCACTCTTTAACCTATCACTAAGCCACTGAGAACCTGGGTCTTGCTCCCTGAGTCGCTCTATAGAGGTGAGGTCTCTCCTCAAAGCCTGCTCATGCTCCTAAAGCATCCTCCTTTGCCTAAGGGCGTGAGCTTGTAACTCCTCACTTCTCCTCTGGATTGCATCGACCACCCACGTAGTCTAGCCCGGTGTCATCTCTGACTACTCCCAAATCCCTGCCATGACCTGATGGATCTCCTTGTCTTGCAGGAGGTCCTCTGGAATGTGGACCCCCTTCTAGGGGAGACCTCAGTGGGGCTGATCTAAGTGAAGTACTACGAGAGAGTGGTCTAACATCGTGGTACCTGCTAAAACCCCAATAGAGCCACCTCTGTGTAGTGCCCAATCCCCAACATAGATATGGTCTGGTCTCTCAAGCAGTCCATTGTGTCTCCTGTTTCTAAAAGAGAAGAGGAGGCTGCTAGGTATCTTGCTGAAATCTGGCTCTTACCATGGGTCCCTGCCACTGATCATGAAAATGAACTACTCCCAGGTGCTATGCTCTACTACTGGCATCTCAGATAAGGAGGCGCCGCCCTACTTGTCTTCCCCAAACTCCAGGTTGTTGAAGTCCCCTCCAACAATCTAGGAGTCTACATCCAGAAGACACTCTGTAAGCCTCCTCCAAAAGGCCGGGTGGTGCTATTTGCATGCTAGGGCATACATGTTCAGGATCCCAATCCTGGACTCAATCCTGGACTCTCCCATCGTGACTCCCATCCAAATGCCCGTCCTGGGATAAGCTCGCCTTGATTGACCTCTGGAGCCAAAGTCTGTGAAACCAAGATGTAGACCCCTCTGCTCCATCCTACTACAAGGGACCACTCTAAAGAAATCTCGTCACGTGACTCCCAGTCATGTCACTACTTGACCTTACATGCTACATGAGGAGAGTGGAATGGGGAGACTCTAGTTTTCAAAAATTGACTAGACAAAGGATCTTCTCTCCTCTAGCAACTTTCCTGCACTACTAACTTAGAAAGATCATGGGGGCTATGGAGAAAGTTACAAAGGTGACGCCTAAAGTAGAGAGTCTCAAATGTAGTGGATAGACCTACTAGTGAAACACACCAAAAGATTTGCGGGCCTCTTACAAGGGGATGCTATGGTGATAAACGTCTAAAGGGTGGAGGGTTTTCTACCAGCCCACAAAATTTGGATCCAAGTTACTAACACGGCCTCCATCTTCAATGTGCTAGAGTGCAGCTTGTGCATCTCGCACCAAAGATGCAGCATTGCTTCACCTAGGCATTTTTGAGGTCTTGCCTCTATTTAGCTTGTTGGATCATTGCATTAAGGCAATTGACTTTAGCAAGTAGGCGCTCTTTCTCACTCATCACACCTCAGACATAGCATCATGCACCTAAAGCCCCTTGGAGAGCTAGGAGGAGGCCCCCCTAAATCCTATCCTGTAGGGCTTGAATCTCAAAGTGTAGGAGAAATAGAACACCATGGAGAATGAGAAAACCAACTCTCAAAATATAGAAGAGTCATAGAGACTAGATAGATAAAGGTTTTGTACAATAAGGACAGTGATTTAGGACACTCTAGTGGAAAATCAAGCAGTCCTACGAAGGACCATAAAGTCTCAAAAGAAGAGAGAAAGGCCCTCCCTACCAACCATTCTGGAAGGAAAGCCAACCCAACCAACAATGAATGAGGAGAAAAATCTCATGCAAGCAGAATAGGACCATAGGTACCTTCCATGAGAGATACTTCAAGAGGGCCCAAAATCTTAGAAGGAGGCATAATGATTTTCAAAAGGTAAGGTTTCTACCTTTTTGGATGATGATATTCTTGAGGAATCCATTGATTGGCTCTCAAATCATGCATTAGTTGGTTTCCTACCTGGTTGTAAACCTCCTACTACCTCTCTAGAGAATCAGCTTTGAACAAACTGGGTTAGAAGAGGCTTAGTTGTTACCAGTGTCAGATTCCTTAGAAAAGTCTTTTATTTTCTCTTATTTGAGAGGGATGAAATGGCTTATGATGCTTTATAGCAAGGGATTACACCATTAGAAAATAGCATCCTTATTTTGACTTTTGGTCAAAAGACTTTAACCTGGATAGACCTAGGTCTACTACTATCCTAGTGTGGGTTAAATTACTGATCTCCCCTTTTCCATGGTTCCTCAAGAAGCAAATCTTTGAAAAAGTTTAGGTGAAATAGTATGAATAGAGAAGGAGAAATTTATCAACCCTAAGGGCAATCCACAGGTGTATGTAAAATTAGATGTTGCTTGAGGAACTCCTTGATACCCTTGACTTATTGTCAATGGAAATGGTGGCATATACAAGGAGCAACATTTAATTTACAAAAACTTGCCCCAACTCATGCTTTTTGTGTGGGTTGTCTTCACACACAGTGAAAAATTGTCCTATAAGGAGGAATAAAGCTAAACCTTCCAGGGAACTAGATAGATTGTTAAAGTTAACAAAGCTCACTTTGATCTTGGTTCCAGTTCCCAAGTGACTAAACCTATAAGAATCCTAGCATGTAATAGGTTATCAAGGCTCCTGCTAGCACAATTGGGACAAAGAATGCTTATGAGGCACTAATTGATCAAGAAACTGATTAGTGGATCCATGAAAATGACATGGAAGATGAAGATGTAACACTTGGATGCTATCAAGAATTTGAAATAGTAATAAATGAATAGGACACAATTATGACTAGGAGTGATGCTAATGTGCCCAAAGAAGAGTGTTGAGAGTTGTGGTGCCATGAGCACTTATAGAGCAAAGGTATGAGCAAAGGGAAATGTGCCACATGGCATGGAGGACATATCCCACATGTGAGCAAGCAAAATGGATGTAAGTACCCTCACCTATAAAAGGGAGGTTCATTTGAAGTAATATCAATCAAGCACTTTGCACTATCTCAAGATTCTCTTTATGAGTCCAAGCTAATCTATCTTGGAACCTAATTGACTTGAGATACATGTCATGAGCACTCTCTTCATCATGTTTCCACACAGGTTCCATCCACCTTAGAGTGCTCCATAGATCCTGAGGCACACATGTTTTGTCATGGTATCAGAGCATAGGTTTAGCTCTCCTAGTTTAGCTCATTAGTAGTTCACTAGGATTGCTCCCATTCCTAGATTAGTTGTAGGCATGCCTTAGGAGCTCATGCTTTTCTCCTAGGATAGTTTTAGTTTTAGATTAAGAACAAATTTTTGGCCCTTGAGAGAGAAAATTTCCGTCCATCCATTTCATGAGAGATTCATTGTTAGCTTGAGTGTTCCTTATTCTGTGAGAACAAGAGAGTCCCTTGAGTAGTTTCTTTGTGAGGAGAGAATTGAAAGGTTTGAGAAAGAGAGCCCGAAGCTCTACCTAAACCCACCTTTGAGAGGTTTTGAGTAGAAAGAAGAGAGGTCCAAAGAGAGGTTCTCCCAAGCTCCCTAAAGCAACTACCTCTCCTCGCAAGCCATCTGCCTCTCCAAAAGACCTACAGGCAGACTTTACAATGAAGGTGCAGCACTATAGCCTCCTTCAGTGGCAATGTTGTCTCGAAAGCCTCATGAGCTTCACGACCATTAGCAAACGGTGGCTACAACAATAGCCGTTTTCAAAATTATACAATTAAACTATTCTAAAATTCAATCACAAACAACCACGGGCTTGTTTAGGTAACCGCCATTAACCACATGGATTCTTACCTAATCACCTAAATGGAGGAGTTATTAAACTCATTCCAAAGGTGGGGACAAGACAGTGTTAAAAACTTAGAGACCTCTAACTATGTTAAACTACTCTTACAAGATCTTTGCCAAAGCCCTTGCATTGAGAATGAGAAACAAGATGGATAATTGGATAGGAACAAAACCTATGGGAAGGATGCTCCCATGCTAAGGAAACTAAACAAGATGTATGCTTAATAAAGATTGACTTTGATAAAGTGTACGATAGATTGAACTAGGATTTTCTTTTGCAATCCCTCAAAAAATTCACATCATTTTTTGCTTTACTGCTTTCCAATGCATCAGCAAAGGTCTATGTAATGGAGAAATGTATCAACGTTTCTTTTTGAAGACATTATAAGACAAGGGTGCCCTTTGGCCCCTTTATTATTTGCCATAGCCCCCACTAATGCTTTGGGGTGGTTAATAAAAGATCAAGTGTCCATGAGGGCAATTAGAGGCATTGAGCTTCCCTCATGAAAACATTTAGTAAATCAACAATTTGTAGATGACACAACACTAACTAAATGGAACTTCAGCTCTGTAGCTCCCGGGCTATGGTGGACTCCCCTGCTCCAACCTTCTAGCTCCAGTGAACCTGACGAGCAAGTGGTAACAAAAGCCTCGCAAGCTAAAAACAGACACGCTTGAGTAGCCCAGCAACCTACGCCTAGCGTCGGCCAGCAACCTATGCCCAGCAGAGACTCCAGCAGCCTACGCTCAGTGCATCCAGCACCGGTTTCAAAGGATGTAGCTCCTATACGACCTTATAGCAAGCGGCTGCTCTTGACCCGCAACAAAAGCCTATGCAAACATCCAAGGTGTAGAGACCTTCACGGCTCCCTCGACACCTGTGGCAAAGTCTCTCTGAGCTCTGTGCTCTCGGCAACCAAGAAGCTCCAGGCAATCGATGCCTTCAATAAACTCTTGCAATGACTGGGCTTAGCCAACTCCGAAAAGCCAGTGGCTCTTGCATCCTCAGCTATGCAGCAGAGCGTCATCGCCATCGCCATTCACGACGCCATGCCCTCCTGAGAGCCATTTGACGAAGACGATGCCACGTGGTAGATAAGGCCTGTGGCTAGCACAACCGTGGTTAGTAAATGCTTGGTTAGCATAGGTAAGGGCCATGGTTTTTAAAAAAATTGACACATGGCAGATAAGATTGGGTGTGGGTGTGGTTAAGTTAAACCATGGTTAAGGCTTAGGGTTAAGTTAATGCCACATCATCATGCAACCACCTAAGCACATAGTCCCTTCATAAACATAGTGTCTATGCAGCATATGAACAGCCTCTGCCACATCATCAAAGGTCCATCTTTCTTCACAAAATCTTCAACAAGCCGTAACTCCCTATCCAGGAGGAATTTGCACACGCTCCAAAAAGGAAAAGTGATCGTCTTTTCGAGCTCTACATGCTTATCAAGTTAGAATCATTGTATGCAATTAGACACTGCCAATATTGAAAGAAATAAATTGGTAAGACCTTTGCAACAAATGACAAATCAAAGCATGAATGCACACATCACTGTCAAAAGCATGCCAAAAGCACAAGTGCATGAGATGACCATAGTAGAAAGCATGGCATCCACACATAAATCATCAAGGCACATGGAAGAACAAAGCATCATGCATGAAGCTACACCAAACAAAGAAGCAAATGAGTCATCATCAAGCCATGAGCCAAAAGGTGACATCAACGGAATGTATTGAAAAGCAAAAACCTTGCCAACCTTGCCTATGTTTTCTAAATGAAGCCTGACCACCTGAGAGTAGCTATGAAAGCACCCAGGGGAGGTATTGACATGTAAAATCCACACTTGACCACCTTAAGTAGCAATGCATGCACTAAGGGAAGGTGATGGAATGTAACTCACATCATCTGACCACCTTGCAGTAGCCAAAGGATCATGGCACCAAGGGGAGGTGTTGAGAGTTGTGGTGCCATGAGCACTTATAGAGCAAAGGTATGAGCAAAGGGAAATGTGCCACATGGCATGGAGGACATATCCCACATGTGAGCAAGCAAAATGGATGTAAGTACCCTCACCTATAAAAGGGAGGTTCATTTGAATTAATATCAATCAAGCACTTTGCACTATCTCAAGATTCTCTTTATGAGTCCAAGCTAATCTATCTTGGAACCTAATTGACTTGAGATACATGTCATGAGCACTCTCTTCATCATGTTTCCACATAGGTTCCATCCACCTTAGAGTGCTCCATAGATCCTGAGCCACACATGTTTTGTCAAAGAGCTCCCTCCCCCAGCTAAAGTAGTTGAAAATGACTTTAGTCTTAAAGGAAAATCCAACCCACTGTGCATAATAAGAGAGCATCATCTCAAGTGAAGGGGTAGAATATCCCCCCTAAATCTTGGCCCCCAAGGCTAAAAAGGGGAAAAACAAATATGGTAGGTAATCCCATCTCCTTCCTCACACTAAAAGTGTGTGGATTCAATCACCCTATGATAGGTCAAGAATTATCAAGTTGGCATAGAGAAAATGGTATCTCTCACACTTTCTTAGCTTTACAAGAAGTTAAGGTCATAGACGCCTTACTAGCTCAAAGACTAAACTCACTTGACAAGAGGAGAACTTGGTTCTACACCAATCATGAGCATGGTAGAGGTGGAATAGCATTGGGTTTTTTGTCTCATTACAAAGGAAGGAATTATCAAGATTAAGTACGATAGAGTGAATAGATACATTGCACTTACTTGCAAAATAAAAATATTTTTCTAATAGTTACTTTAGCTGTGGCAGATCTGAACTAAAAAATTGGAGACTTCTAACAATGATAAACTGCAGTATAAGGTCTATGCTAAGCTTTAGCCTTGAGGCTTGAGAACAAAATGGACAAATGGATCTTATAGGAAAAAAAAGGTTATATAAAAGGGAGACAACTTCTTGAGGCAATAATTAATGTGTGGGAAGGATGTGAATATGCAAAGGAAACAAGATAGGACATATGTTTTCTCAAGATAGAGTTTGACAAAGCCTTAGACAATAAACTTGAACTGGGATTTCTTAATCCAATATCTACAAGCCTTGAGTCTTGGTAAGAAATTCATTTCTTATCCACCCCAATGCCTCTGCCAAAATTTGTATTAATGGTGAAATGACCCAACCCTTTCCACTAAAAAAATTAATAAGGCAAGGTTGTTTCATTGCCCCTTTGATTTTTGCAATAGTTACAGATTCCCTAGGTTGGCTACTACAAGAGCAAGTTGATAAGGTCTCCTTGAGAGGCATTGATCTCTCCTCAGGAAAACAACTAATCAATCAACCATTTGCTGATGATGCAAATATTACTCTAAGAAATACTCCTGAAAACTTACTTTTTTGTGGCTTTGAAATGCTTGGACACTTTCTGCTTAGCCTTTGCCTTAATATAATAAATCACTCCAAAACAAGGTATGCAGTGTTGTCAGGCAATTACTAGATTTCATTAAATTAGCTAGGATGTAAAAAACTTCCTAAAGGCAAAACTTTAGGCTGTTGGGTATATCTACACGTTTTGAGGTCACAATGCAAGATAGGTGGGATTGGTGCCTTAATAGATTCAAAAGTAAACTTGTTAGATGGATAGGCTTCCACGCTAACCTAGCTAAGAGAAGGGTGTGTTAAATCATTGTATCTACCCCGTCTCTATTTTCTATTTCTCCTGCTCATGCCCTTCTAGAAGAAGAGTAGTGTTAAATCATTGTATCTACCCAATCTCTATATTCTATTTCTCCTACTCATGCCTGTCAAGGATTTGTCCAGAAAAGTTCATTAGGTTGTGCAGATCATTTCCATGGGGAGGTACTAACACCAAAAGAAGGATTTCCAAGGTAAGCAAGACCAAAACCTGAGGGAGCACTGGGTGTAATTGACATACAACAAGCAACCTAGAAATTGTTTGCTACATGGGTGATCAAAGCAATTGTGTAGCCTAATTTGGACCGAGCAAATGTCCTTCTTAGAAGCTTCAAATATGTCAGACGCTTGAGAGTCCAATTGGGAGAACTACCCATGACTTTTTGATGTATGCAAGCTTGAACCTTGTCAAACCATGGGGGAGTTATCTTGGAAATATCTTTGGTGTGCCTTTAAGCAAATAAAGATTCAAATTGTATTATATGGAAAGGGGGCAATTATGGGACAGGATTCAATATGGGTTTTTGTTTTCTTTAAAAAAAATCCTCTTAATGATACAGATATGATTAAAGCATGGGGATAAAGTATGGCATAAGAATGATTTTAGGTGGAAAAATTGGCATGAAACCAGGAGAGAGAGTTTAGGCCGACAAACCAAGATCAAGAGTTGGCTATGAGTAGGACTTAGTTGTGGAATGAAGACTTCACTTGTAAAGTAGGACATGTGCTAGGTGGGTTATTCTCATCTCTTCTCAATTCCAACTCCTTAGAGTGACATAGAAGAAAATGTTAGAGCCCTCAACCTTAGGTTGAAAGGATGTGCACATTTTCCGAGCAAAAATCTACGAGCAGAAAAGTCCGAGCGATAATGTTTGATACCAACCATGCTATTATATTTCTCAAAGGAATATACAATTCTTTCTTAATTTCTCATTTATGGAACCATATACTTACTTATTTATCATTATAACCCTCATTTTAGAGAACATCATCTAGATATGAACAAATAGTGAACACTTTAGAAACTACTATAAATCCCTCCCTACCATACTCTCTTTTGAGGATTATGGTAATTAAATCGATTTAAAAGGGTTTCCCTTAGCTTTAGCAATCCCATATTTGAAGTATTGAGAAGCTCTCATGTAACAATGTATACCATATTCCTTGGATGAGTAGGAAAAGGATATTGAAAATCTCATAATTGAAGCCATTATTCTCGATCATAAATTAATCTCTAATACATCATCAAATATGGAAAGTCAAGGGAGGTATTTTCAAAATATTCCCAATTCTTCAAACCTAGGTACTTTTAAGGAAATGTAGTCTCTACTAAACTCCTTCCTAGCATAATATGAATTAGGAAAAAGTTGTAACTCTCATATACATCTTGAAATTTCAAATTTATCTCTTCTATACCTATACAAATTATAATTTTAGGCTTATCATTGCATAGATCATGAAATTTTGAATATTTTTCCTTTTTACAGCTCCTCAATCTGAGCTAAGGAGCAAAAGTTATGATGCATTCTTTGTAGGCTCTCCAAGGGTATTCCACCGGTGGAATAGTGTTGGGGCAAGCTCTTCAAGCCATATTCTTCTAGCAGAATACACTCAGAGGGTCTATTAAAAAGACGTTACATATTTTTCTTAACTCATCCCGAGAAGCTGTAAAGAGGATATTTGCTCAAAATTTCATGATCCAACCAATGGTGAAAGGAAAAAAAGGATATTTGAAAGTCATAAAATAAGTGGCCATTTGGACATTATATATGTAAATTATATAAAGGTATATTTATATCTATCTCTGTTCATCAATATTTCATATTTAGTTACATATTCCTTGAAATAATTGGGAATTTTTGGCTCCCCAAAAATGACTTGAGCCCATATATTTTGACCCCTCCCACCTTTTCTCCGCTCGTCGCTCATTGGTTTTTGCTTGGAAAATGGAAACCCCCAGGTTGAAAATAGCAGATAATAAATTTAAGTGGCAACACATATTTCTAATCATTTGGGAAAGGAAAATTCCAAAACAAAATTCCACTCTACTATGTTTTATCCTTCACAAGGTAGGTGGACTAATTGTAGAAGTGAAAGGATTGGCAAAGGATCTGGATTTTGTAAAAGATGCCCTGCACTTAAAGAGGATGTTTTTTGCGGATTTATCACTTGTCTTTGTGCTAGAAAGTTTTGGAAGTTTGTGCACATACAAGTTGGTGAACAATAAATTGGATAGCAATTTTGCTAGATGACTCTCTCTGAGGTAGTCGATAGAGCGAGCGAGGAAAAGCGAGCGGGCCCAAAAAAGCGAGCGAGCTTTTCTGCAATTTCCTTATCGAGGTACTCAACATAGCTTTGTGGAAACCACTATTTGGGAAGATTCTCAAAAATAAAACTTATGTTACTATGTGTAACTATACCAATATTGCGAATTATAGTCTACCTTAACTTCCAATTGGAGCCATACTCACATTATGCAACAATAATATGTGGGTTTGAAAGAAACCGAATTTCCACTCCAAAGCGGATTCCATTACTGATACAATAAATCTTTTGCATTTGAAATGGGTCTTATTATCAAACTCCTTCAATAATCAAAACAAATGTGTTGCTTGATATGTTGAACTTAGTAACGTAAACATCACTTCACCTATATGCGAGGAAAAAAAACTGTCTGTAGACTTCATAGCATGGGATTGCATGAACACTTATAACATTCAAAATGGTTCTTCTTATTAAAAGTGTTATCAACCATGAAAGAAAATGTTTAAAAATAGTTCACCCATATGTTGAAAAACCCAAGTGTCATTTATGACATTCAAAATTGTTCTTGCAACCATCCTGTAGTTCCTAGAGATTTTGCCCATACTTCCAACCCCTTCCCTTCAACCACTAAGAGGTATCTAATAGTTTTATAGAACACTTGAGATATCATCACCTCCTAATACAAAACCATTATTACTATTTGTAGAACACTTGTAATATCATCACCTCTTAATACAAGACCATTCTTACTATTTGTAGAACACTTGAGATATCATCACTCCTTCCCTTTAGCCACTAAGAGGTACCTAATACTTTTGTAGAACACTTGAACCATTCTTACTATTTGTAGAACACTTGAGATATCATCACCTTTTAATACAAAACCATTCTTACGGTTTGTATAACACTTGAGATATCATCACCTCTTAATATAAGACCATTCTTAGTATTTGTAGATCACTTTAGATATCATCGCCTCTTAATACAAGACCATTCTTACTATTTGAGAGATTAATGGATTAAAGGTTTGAAGCTCATAGGAGACGAAGGAAGAGAAAGTCAGTTTCAACATGAGGACAATAAAACTAATTGGAATATTTTGACTTATGTATTATACCTTTTTGAAGACTATGAATTTAAGTCAGTTTCAACATTAGGATGATAAAACTAATTAGAATATTTTGACTTATGTATTATATATTTTTGAAGACTATGAATTTTAATGAGGAGAGGCACACACACTACTTAGTAAATACACTAGTACTACTACTAGCCTACGACTATTAAGCCTAGTAGCACCAGTGTGATTTTGAGCCTTGTATCAACCTTTTGATAATTTTCTTTCATCGTTAGTGCAATAGAAATTATTCCTTCTATCAGAAGAATCTTGCCAAATTTCTTCAAAGTGATGATTTTGTAGTCTACATCCACTATCGTCTGACTCTCAAAAATATATTAAATGTGAGCACCCATTTATCTTGTATGATCAACCCTAGACTATGCTACGATAGGACATTACTAGAACAAAAAAAATATGAATTGATATGGCGATGTTCGGTGTGAAATAAACAAATTAAGGATTTAATAAGAAAGAAAACAATCAGAATCAATAGGCTATTCAATGGCTCAAATCTGCACAGAAATTATAATGTGCCTCCCAACTCTTATGCATTCCAGCTCCTCATGTTTGACAAGAATGCAAACAATAATGAAATCACATTATCTTTAGTTTCAAAGTAAGCAAAGCACCAAAAATAAATGCAAACATATTGGATGAGGAATAAATAGGTATAGATATAGATAGACCTATATATATGCATTCATAGATATAGTGATGATTAAAGTTGGATGGTCGTAATAATATTATGTGTACTATCATTGGGATTAGGACTACTATTGGTAATATTGTATGTAGTAGTAGGAGAACTACCATTAAGGAACACTCAAATAAAATTACTAATGGTGGTGATAAAACTACCACTAGTAGTTTGGTAATTACCCCTAACATCTACAACAAATATTTGATGGGTAGCTAGTATTAGGTCAAAAGGCCCCAATTGTGCTATAATAATGGACCAAAAAAGGGAGTGCTATAGCATCACCTAAGGGTCACTTTTTATCCATGAAAGAAACAAGTCGGTGCAACCTAGGTCATGTGGAGTGGTTCGCGTCTCTTTCCTTGACAAAAAAGTTACACTTCCTTTGATAGTAACTACAAAAATTGCTGCCATAGTGCCGTAGAGTAGCCCCTAGGTTGCACCATCATCCTTTTTTGCTTTTGAGCCATTAAGTTTGATCCACTTTATGTAGAATTATTCTACTATATGTTCACATGTCCTTAATAGGATCTTGATATAATCCCTTCCATTGTAAGTACTTTTACTTTAAGTTTCACATATCCTTAACAAACCACTAGGCTTCAACACAGATTCATTCTTATGTTTCAAGCCTCAAAATCAAACACCCTTGTAAAAGGGATAATGTATTAAAGCTACATTCAATCCATCAAATCTTTGAATAACAGTTCTATTGAAAATTCATGTATCATGAATAGGATTTCATCCATTATATGTTCATTTGTCTTTAATAGTATGTCTAAAAATTCATGTATCTTCAATATTATTTCTCTCATGTGTTCCAATATCTTCAAAAGGATACCTTTATTTATGTCCAAACTTGAGCATTGATTTATATTTATCAAACACAATTTCACTCCACCTATTCTTTAGAATGAAATTTTTTTTGCCAAAAGTGGGACAAATGTAAGGTCTTTCCACATATTCTTAAGAATGAAAATTTTGGCCTTATGTTGGCAAGTCTATGGAATGAGGGTAAGGCCAAAGTCTCTGGTACGGTGCACTAGGTCTTGATTAATTCTTCTTTAGGCTTGAATATTTAATGCATTAACTTCACGACTATTATCTATGCTTGAACTTGTAATGTATTAATTTCATGACTTAGGATTTTATGAAGTTATATCTAACATGTCCCAAATTTAATGGAAATTAATATCCTACATAACACAACAAAGTATCATCATATCCCTTCCCAAAATCAATGCTACCTAGCAACTCTCCTGGCATTTTCACTACCTTGCATTTGAGTTAGCTATGATGAAGAATGTTGCCTGCCTTTGGAACCTCTTACAGTTACCGTTAGCATGATCTAATTTCATGTACCCCAAAACTTGAGACTTGGAGATTCCCATATCACACCAGCGGTAGCTATCTTGTCCACTCTCAATGCTAGTAAGAGCTAGGCCCCATGAACCGGTAAAAGAAGTCTTTTTGGAGGTTCAATTTTTTCCCTCCGTCTTCTGCAGGCCCCATGATAAAATAGGATATATTCATCACCGTACATTTAATGCAAGAATCGACACAACTTTTTTGGACTTGACTATGTAGTTTACATCTCAAACTTGGTGCTAAAATTGCAGACTGGGAGATTCCCATATCACACCAACAGTAGCTATCTTGTCCACTCTCAACACTAGTAAGAGCCGGTCCCCATAGACCGGTAAAAGAAGTCTTTTTGGAGGTTCAATTTTTTGCCTCCGTCTTCTCCGGCCCCATGACGGAATAGGATATATTCACCACCCTACATTTAATGCAAGAATTGACAACTTTTTTTCGACATGACTATGCAGCTTACATCCCAAAATTGGTGCTAAAATTGCATACCGGGCATCTCCCTTTGCGGGGGGGTGTCCCTAGCAACCCCTTGGACTTGCTCTATTTGTCTAGTTGTGTCTCTCCACAAAAATCGGAGTGGGGCCTATTTTCCCCATCTAGTAAAACTATATGCATCAATATGTATGTATGTATGTATGTATGTATGTATGCATGCATGCATGCATCCATGTATGTATGTACACACACACACACATGTATGTATGTATGTGTACTAAAACTACTAAAACTATATGCATCAAATAATGTTGTTGATCAATTTTTGGCATACCCCACCAAAATCAAGACCCCCATTGCAAAGAAAGGTAAGGAACACAAGTGCTTGTTCTTATGCTCATGAAACAACAAAATGCATGACATAGGCAACCAATGGGGTCTTACTTTTGATGTTTGTATGTATGTATGTATATATGTATGTACATACATACATGCATACATATATATATATATGTGTGTGTGTATATATATATATATATGTATGTATGTATGTATGTATGTATGTATGTATGTGTGTGTATGTATGTATGTATGTATGTATGTATGTATGTATGTATATATATGTGTATATGTATATGTTGATGCATATATGTATATATTGATGCATACAATTTTGATATATGGAGAAAATGGACATGAAAACCATCTAAATTGGTTCTTGTTGTTCGATTTGATATATGACATGATCCTATTTGGATTTGTAAGTCCAAAGATATGGGGTCCTACTTTTAGGGCCTGAATGCCTAAAATAGGTAGTGCGTTAACACGCTGCCTATTTCATGCATTTAGGCCTCAAA